>NC_135507.1:27179461-27286961 GCF_052857255.1 Amblyomma americanum | reverse complement strand
GAGATGGCATGCAAAATACAGATACATCAATATTATTTGAGAGACAACTGTTCAGAAAGGTGCGTGAAATCATCAAACGCAGCAAAGCCTTCTCTCCGTGTTAACGCACGCCACATTCTTTCCACGTTCATAACCAACCCCTCCTTCGTTCGCACGTGCCACGCGACCCCTAGGCCGTCGAAAAGCCGTCTTCTCCTACCAGCTTGTGAGCATGGTGGTAAAGCTTGCTGTATCTTGAGTCCCAAGGGGAAAAAAAAAATCGCTTTATATTCATACATTGGTTCCGAATACAACGCGAGGTGCGTTCTGAAAGTGATGAACCCAGGAAAAAAACTCGTTAGATCATGTAAGTATGCTATATTGATTGCATTATCTAAAAGCTGCTGTGTTGGCATTTTAACTGTTGTCAGCTGTGTGTTCTGTTAGCTTTACAAACCTTGGGCTGCTGAACCTCTATGAGTATGGGTTTCGCTTCCTAACAGCCCATGCAAAATGTCATTTCAAGCTGCTGGGCGTCTGCAGTGCTTTACCAGTTTTGAATGCCATTTTAGTCTAGGCTTTTCTTTTTCGTATTTCACTGCAATTTTCTCTACCACTGGAGCAGACTCTTAAAGCAAAAAGGCCAGCAGTACTTCCCCAGTGGGAACTCTGTCTGATATGGAGCTCTTAAATTAGTGGTGCAGGTAATAAGAATGGGAAACGAAAGGAGAGTTGCTTGTAGCACAAGATGAAGTCCCAGAATCAGGGCAGGTGAAGCTAGGATTCCCGCCCTTTGGCATATTAGTGTGTTTCATTCCACATGCCTTGTGCTATTTGAAAATAATGTCCAGAGGGCAGCGTGCTGAAATCATAACTAAGCCAAATGGTTTACACCAGAATGGCAAGAAAAACTGTCCCTATATTTATTGTTCTCGAGTTGCATTTGGGCAGTGACATGTGACGTATGCAGCTGCATGCCTGTCAACTTCTCCCCGTGTATTTTGCTTCTTCTCCTCACTGGCTGTCCTTAGTTATTTGTGTTTAGTATTTATTTGTTTAGCAATGCCATCAACCCCCTTGCACAGTACATGCACAGCAGTTTAGCCGACTGATAAATTCAGCGTTGCATACTGCGAGGCACTATTTCTCTTGCATAATTTTTTGTGTGACCGACTGTATGTGCTGGCCTTGAGATGGAGAACCATAAAACGCTGTACCGTTTGGTTGCAGCTGGCACGCAAGGCTGCTACACTACTGACCGGGGAAAGCGTCAACTTGTCATTGTTATTCAACTGCGGTGAGCTGCCTGATTTGTTTTTCTTGTTGACTCCTTGCTCATCCTGTATGCATGGACCTGCCATGGCCCATGGACCCTGGTTCCACAGTCCATGGTGACTCAGTGGCTTTGTTGCCCGATCTTTGTGTGCTTTGGAAGAGTGCGGACTTTGGAAGAATGCAGACTTGTCTGTGTGCTGCACAGTAGGGTACTGCATTTAAGTTTGTACAGCTTTGTCTTGACCTAAACTTGGCCATTGCTATTTTTGTTGTTTCTCCACTCAGCTTGCCCTATTTGCTATTCTTTTTCATCCCCAGCCATCGCTGCCATTGGTCTTCCTGAAAAAGGCACAGTCAAGGCTGCTGCATTGTTCCTGGTAGGTTCTTGGCACCTGTACAGTAAAGGCTTGTTAATTCAAACTTAAAGGGACCGGCAAAAATGTTAGGATTATCCTAACCTTCGAATGATCCCGGAAAAACTGTCACCTGCTTGCATTACGCTAAATTTATTTGGTGAAAAACTCGCCAGCGGTTGCCTGATTTTGAGATGAGAGCAGTGTGGCAATGGCTGTTTTTCACATTTCTGTCAGTGCTTTATTGCGTACATAATATTTGGAGCATCGAAGCAGATCTACCACAAAATTGTAAGGGCATTCCACATCGTTCATGGTGTGATGTCGTGGAGCGCCTCCGCTCCTGCAACACGCTCATCATAAGTGGTGCCGTCGCTTGTAAGGTGTCACCGCACAAACAGCGCATGGCACCGATGAGTACGAATTTTTGATGCACTGGAAAAATGGAACGCCATGGACGAAGTGAGGGAAACTGCCCAGTGGCACTGAAGTGGTGAGAAAAAAAGGGGGGGAGGGTAAAACACCGGCAGCGTGTCAGTAAGCAACCCGCCGCGGTGGCTCAGTGGTTAGGGCGCTCGGCTACTGATCCGGAGTTCCCGGGTTCGAACCCAACCGCGGTGGCTGCGTTTTTATGGAGGAAAAATGCTAGGGCGCCCGTGTGCTGTGCGATGGCAGTGCACGTTAAAGGGACACTAGGAGAAATTGAAGTTGGCTTGTATCCATAGGATACCAGCTCCTGATCACAAAAACGCCACTCTTCCTGAAAACAAAGCTCTTGTAATGTAGAAAATAGCAAGAACCAAAATACAGGTATCGCCGCCACAGGCCAATCTCGCAAGTACAAGCGTGATGACTTCCTAGGACAAGAGGCACCACCTTGGAGGAATTTTCCTTACCTCATGGATGTCGCGAATCTCTGAGGCTGGCAAAGGAAGGTTGCGCACCCCACCGCTAGCTGTCAGAAATCACGGAGCCTGCGTTTACGTCACGTTTCATGTCACTCCGTTCTGTGACGTCATTAGAGTTGCCGTGACGTCATAAGAGTTTCCTGAGTTTGAATCAGAGCGGCGGGAAAAACTTTTTTAACTTCGAATCCAAATTTCTTTGAAATAAATGCATCTTTCGCGCCCGGACAAGCTGCAACAAAGCCTTGAAATGCCGAACTATCAGATTTTGCTAACAAAAAAAATTGATAGAGTTCTCCTCAGTGTTCCTTTAAAGATCCCCAGGTGGCCGAAATTATTCCGGAGCCCTCCACTAGGGCACCTATTTCTTCCTTTCTTCTTTCACTCCCTCCTTTATCCCTTCCCTTAGGGCGTGGCTCAGGTGTCCAATGAGATATGAGACAGATACTGCGCCATTTCCTTTCCCCAAAAAACCAATTATTATTATCATGTGTCAGCAAGCAGCCGAAACAGTGCTCAGCTGAGTTAAGTTGGCTGGCTGATTCTGACTGGTCGAGCTGCCATCGTTGTGGACTTGTGTGATGTTCAGAAAAGCGAAGCTGAAACTAAGCAGTTGGACTGTTCTTGGAGCCAGGACTCTCTTTGAATTTCGTTGTCATGCCTGTCATCGTGCACGCGTCAGAGGTGCATGAGTGACTCTGCAGCATGGAATTCAGGTTTTGAGCAGGGTTATTGGACGATGTCTCGTCGCACTGGTCTTGGATCTTTGAAGCCGTTTGAATAGTCTGGTGCAAGAGCCTTAGCGTCTGAATGAGCGGGTGTCTCACGCCATAGACTTGCATGGGCGTTGGTTGGGCCGAAGCCAGCGGTTAAGATTACCAGATTTCTGAATTAACGGGGGTCATATTAACGAGCCTTTGCTGTACGGCTTCGTATACTCTCGCACAGCGCACATCGGCAAGGGTGCTCGGCGTTGAGCCTCCTCCATGGCCATCAATTGCATTTGATGCCTGAACAAAAGAGCAAAAGTCGCATGTATGTTCGCACGGCCAATTTTTTTTTTCTCCAGCACTGGGCAGCTTTTGGCTACATGTAGCAAAGCATTTCGTATTTTCGTGTAGAGGTGTGCATTTATGAGCAAGTAGAGGCAACATTTTGTTGTTCTCAACGAAAAGACAAGGGCTCTGCTCTCTAAGCAAGTCGCACCACTCACTTTGCTAATTTCAAAGGAATAGGCAGAGCAAATTATGATTATAGTTTGGGTCTAGCTGCTGGCATGAACAGACCATTTTATAGGTGACGACACGTATGTGGCCTTTCATGGAGAGCATAAAATGGTGTGCATGCGGCTGAGAAGCCCTATACTTGGGTTCTAATCTCTGTACTTTATGACTAGGCAATGTTTTCTTAGACCTGCTGTACATTGCACAAGAGATGTGCACACTTAAATTGCAGGTCCAGCAGTGGTGATTTTAGCTAGTACTTGAAACGTCAGAAAACTTAGGACAGGAAGTTTGCACTTTTGGGTGCTAATTTAAATCACTAGCCAATGTTTCCTTAGACTTGCTGTGAATTGCACAAGAGATGTGCACACTTGAATTGCCGGTCCAGCAGTGGTGATTTTAGCTACTTGAAATGTCGGGAAAACTGAGGACAGGAAATCTGCAATTTCTGGGTCGTGCTCTGAGCAGTGGAAGGCGAAAAAGATGAGGGTAATTTTAAGAGACGTGAAGAAGGCAGCGTGGGCAGTAGAGCTACACAAGTGAATGACAAAAGGAAATCTGAAAGGAAGGGGCCGTGGGTAAGACTCGCAGTGGAGCCAACAGATAACAGCTGGTCTGTTAACGTAGTGGAGTGCATTCCAAGAGAAGGAAAATGTAGCACGCAACAGCAGAGGTTGAGCTAGGGAGACGAGACTAAAAGTTTTGAGCATAGGGCGGCTGCAGGGCAGGGCTCCTGAACTGGAGGTAACTGCGATGCCGATATGAGGAGGTGTGCACGGCAGTAAACGCGATGGAATTTCTCTCAAGTGCATGGTGTCTGCATCTGCCAGCGTCGAGTCCACGCGATGTGCAAAAGATGAGAGTTTCATTTTGACTGCGCAGGCTGAAGTGATCCAGCAGAGCCAGCAACATGCATCTCTGGAGCAGGTCGTCAGTGCCCAACGAATGTTGCTCGTGGAGAGGTGCCTCAGGGTGAGTTCTAGCTTGTTAAGAGAGTGGCGTATGCTGTCTTGATTTTACAGCATCTTATATTATATAGGCACACTTTTATACATTTGCGCAGATGTGTAGTATTGCACTTGTTTCAGTCACTTTTTTTTTTTCATTTGCTGTGCATTGCCAGTGAGGTTTCTGTCGCTGGTATGTGGCATAGAATGAGGGGCGTGAAGCAAAGCTCAACACTTCACTGTGTCATGTGCAGGTCGTGGGTGGCGGCGAGTCCCCGCGGTCAGCAGTGGAGCCCATGGCAGATGTGGTCCTTGCGCTGACCAGACAGAACCTGCAGGCTACTGGCCAGTGCTTAACAGAGCTGCTGATGCAGTCGGACTTCCCAAGTGTCCGGCTGACCCCAGAACACCGGCATCGCTACATGCACTTGCTGCTGCGGTGAGGCTGCTAGCTGATCTTCTTGTTCCAAATATACCCCCCCCCCTCCCCCCCTTTCCCCATTTTTTCTACCCACTGAATCCATCCTCTAAGATGCCCCAGAACGTTCAGGAGGATTAATATCTATCATAATGTCTGATGCTTTGGCTTGAAACCTTGGTGGCTAAACAGAAATCTGCACCAGTGATTCAAGTAGGAGGGTGTGTCTGGGGTATTCATCTTTATTGGTATACTGTGTGCTGTCTTATAATGCATTTGGAATGCTCCGAAGTCAGGAGGTGGCCCATAGTTTCGTGCAGGGTTGCTTATCCTGGCCTTTGCCGGCCTGCCTTCTTCGATGGTTTTGAACAAAACTTTACAAAATCACATGCGTGTTCTTCAATCATTGTGCCAACTCGTGAGCATCGTGAAACAGCTCTGCTGACCCAGCTTTTCTAATGTACAGTATGAATGCATGTGTAGCTTTTCACAGCAGTAACTTGTTCTCTAGCTCCTTATGAATGCAGGAACTGTTTAATGGACTAGCAGCTCACCACAGACCATTGACATGGGTCGGCATCATACCTCTACCTTGTGTAGTGCGCACAGTGTGCAACATAGGGGGCATGTGGTACATAGTGTGCATAATTGTGTACGAAATAGAAGAATAAAAACATCATGCAGGATCACATGAAGCATCACTGTAGCAAAAGGACGAAACCTAATTTCTAAACTTGTGAACTGTACACAAGCATCCGGATAACTTGGAATGCAGAGACTTGGACCCCCTGTATGGGAAAGTGCCACTTGACTTATCCTCCTTGATGCGCGGTTATGAAAAAGCTGCTCTCACAGGCCCTAGAGCATGAAATTGAGAAGTCTGTTTCACGCTGCTTAGGCTGTCTGCAAATGCTATTTCGCAGTGGAATAAGAGAGTGAATTTTGCTGTTTTCCCAGTCTGCACGATAAAAACACATTCCTGAATAGTACTTAGTTCCGCTCCGTTTGGTTGATAGCTTGTCCATTTGTATACTACCACCATTTCATCTAGACCATCGCATTTGTGTCGTTAAAAATGGCATTTTTCCCATCTTCACACTTGGTGATTTTTATGCGCTGGCTTGTCCTTTGTTGTTTTTACTCAAAGTTCTTGTTCCAGCTAACCATGCCTGCCGAACTCAAGCAGGCCTAGGCAAGCCCATAGTGGCTTATCTTGAATATTGCATTTCGATACTGCAACTTGCGTCTTTTAAAAACTGCTTCTGAAGTACTTCACATGTGAAGTTCTCTGCGGAGCGTTCTTTGTCTTAATATTGTGTTTCATGTCACCTCCTTGTGTTGCAGGGAGCGGACGAACAAGCGCATCCTTAAGGAAGCTCTTGTTGAGATGAGCCTCGTGTGCCGTGGGCTAGTTGGCACGGAGTACGCAGCCCAGACAGCACAAAGCTTGCCGTAGGCTCTCCTACAGCGGCACCTGTGATTCCATTGTACAAAGAGACTGCCTTTTGTGCACAGAACATCGGGGGAGGTGCTCAGGCGTCCTCCCACAGGGTCCTCCCTTTCATCAGTGCATTTATCGGTGCTGTCAAGATCTTTGCCGCTACTAGACAGCCTCCCAACAGAAGGGACCTGATAATTGACAAAAGATTTGGACTTCCAAGTCCTACTCTTCCTGCATCAAAACTTCACCGTGCATATGTGCTTCAAGCAATAGTGGGACTGGCCGGCGGCCTGTGAAACATTACAGGAACTATATTTGTTGTTACTGCAAGTGTTGCTTGCCATGAGTGATGTTTGTGAGTTGTGAAAAGTTCTGGACGGAAAGGGCAATGACAAGTGAAGCTTTGTCGTTTTGGTGAGTAGTGCCAAGAATTGGTGCACGCATTATGGCATGCATTAGGAACTGCAACTTGGCATGCATTAGGAAAATCCAATGGACACATCTGAAGCAGTGTGAGAGTTGATTGTCCACCCACCTTTTGGAAGGCTTCCCATAACGGTGTTGGCATTGAAGCCTTTTTTTTGCCAAAAGGTGGTTCCGTAAATTTTGTTGCACAGTCTGGCTCTTGGAAGCTGCTGCCGACTGGTTCTATTTCAGCAGTGGTCTGCTGAGGTCATGTTTTTGCTTTATGGAATCTTGAAAGCAGTAACTTTCAAACATGGAATGCTTTTAGTTCTTAATTCATGAATTTATCCTTTGGACTTTGAGGTGAAAGCACTTTTAAAGGGATAGTAAAAAAAGTGGTAGCGGAAACAAGAAGCTATGCTAGACTGATAGATTGCTAGGGGTACAGTCTAACCTCGTTATAACGAAACGGTTTATAACGAAATAATGGATACAACGAAGAAACGACGATTCCCCTCGGAAGCACGGTCAACACGGGCTATAACGAAGCTACGGCTATAACGAAGCAATCGAAGGGTCCCTTCAACTTCGTTATAACGAGGCTCCACTGTACTAGGGGTGTGCGAATGTTCGAAATTTCAAATACAAATCAAATGTTTGACAATCAGTTTATATTTGCATTTGTGAAATTGATATTGGAAAATTTCCGAATATTAGAAAATTTTTGAATATCTGCCAGCAACTGTATACCACGCAGACTTTCATAAATTTGATCATGGCAAAACCACAATATCTGGGTAAATTAATCGATGGTTGAGTTTAAAGCACCAGGAAAACAGTACAAATGTGTCCTTTCCACTTGACCTCCTCTGGCGTTTATGGTGCGGTCCGATCTCGTTCGGACGCTGCTAGGATTGACCTTGTGTGAAATTCCGCAAGTGGGCATTCCTGCATATGGCACCTGATGTGAACAAGATGGCTGACCACCCGCTTCGAACAGTTACAGCGAGGAAGTGCGCCGTTTTGTAGCGATAGCTACATTATGGTAGCATTTAGAGCCTTCAGCGTGGCGGTGGTGGCACCGCCCATGAGCAGTGCAAACGATCCCAGCCCAGCAGGGCAAATGGTCGTGTAGAAATCCTGCCTCTTGCATGACGCATTCTAGCCCATGCACCTCTTTAATGCACTTAATGGCAGGTGTGGCAATAGAAGGGCTCATGCCAGGCAAAAAAAAATAGCCTGGGTGCGTAGTTTCAGTTTGAGCTTCAGTGCTAGGTCGCGGCGATGGCAGCTGTCGGCTGCCGTCGCAAACACAGTGCAAAGACGCAGGGCAAAGAAAAGTACACAACGCAGGCACTGTGTTCTGATGTTGCTGCTGTGTACAGCGCCTTCATGCTGGCTGGTCACGTGGCAGCATTCGCATGCTGGTTTCCTCCCACTGAAAATGTTGTGTGAAAAATTAGTAACCATTCGTGGCCGACAAATTCAATAGATGGGGCATAGTTGCTAGAATTTGCAAATGGTATTGCACGTATTTTGGTTTTATGCAATTTTCTGACCTGTACGATTTCTACTGAGAATGACACATGGATATTTGCAATCTCGGGGCACTAATCTCACAATTTTGCCAGACTTAGTAGCTCCCTTCATTGTTTGGTTTATTGTGGTTTAACGTCCCAAAGCGATTCGGGCTATGAGGGACACCGTAGTGAAGGGCTCTGGAAATTTCAACCACCTGGGGTTCTTTAATGTATACTGACATCGCACAGTACACGGAGCTCTAGAATTTCACCTCCATTGAAATTCGGCCGCCGCGGCTGGGATCGAACCCGCGTCTCTTGGGTCGGCAGCCGAGCGCCATAACCACTGAGCCACCGCGGCGGTCTCCCTTCATTGTCCCAGTAATGCTTATTCGTTTCAGGGGAGGCCCAGATAACTCCGGCACTACTGGCCCATCTTGATTACGCGTGCTGCAATTGGTAGAGCAGCCAATTTGCATTGGCGGCTTGGTGAAACTACGGTAGACTCCCTTTAAGACGCTTTGCTGCACCAAATTCTCGGATAAAACAAATGTGAGTACATTTGCTTGGTTTTCCATTGAACACAAATGTAGAAAGTTAGTCATAGGGAAAGCAAAACAAAAGAGAAATGGGAAAGATGACAAGAAATTCCTAACCAGTGACATTTCCCAGCAGCTTTTGATTATGCATATATAGTGAAATAAAGCCATTTTTGCAATTACCTTTTTGCTGCAAGGCCATTTCATTCTTCAGTTGTTTCAAGAGACATTTGGACATACGTGCTCGCACATCCAATAGCAGGGGCTTATCTGATGGAATGAACAAGTTATCGTGGCCTTTCAGGTTTGTCTTAAAGAAGGTCTACTGTAATCCAAGTTTCACGAGCTGTTTTCTCTAAATTTCGTTAAGCACAATTAAATTGTGGTGTTTAAAGTCCCGAAGCGACCAATAGGCTATGAGGGATGCCATAGTAGAGGGCTCCGGATTAATTTTGGACCACCTGAGGTTGTTTAACGTGCGCTTGCATCACACAGCACATATGCGTATTTGCATTTCGCCTTCCACGGCTGCAGCGGCTAGGATGAAACCCGCAACCTTGGGGGTCGGCAGCCGAATCACCGTGGCGGTTGAATCCTAATTTTGTATTCTTCCAAGGCTGGGTTTCCGGAGTTCAAATTGAAATGCTTGTACATTTGAGCACGTTTAAGGGCTTTTGCTGCAGCATGCCTCTTACTCAAAAGTTCGCGGAAGTCTAGGGCTTCACTTCGTGGTGGCAAGTACAGTGACCACATAATGTGCTAGTTGAGTCATTTAGTTAAACTGGAAGGGTTTGCAGAACAGTGCTGTGCTACAGTGTTCTACATAATGGAACAAGGCTTTGGAGAGTGCAAAGTGCCACGCAGAGAAAGCATTTCGTTTTGTAGGCCCTGCTTTCTGTGACTGAACAGGTAGCAGTTTGCGTACAGTTCGTAAATAATGTTCACTGCCAAAATTGGAACATACTGTCCTTGCTTCTTTTCATTCTCTCTTATCTTGGCATGTTCCTCGCTGAAAATTCAGTCACTGGGCTGGCATACTGAGTCAACATTGCTGGGATATTGTTGGTTGCAGAATGCTTGTCATTGCGTGGTCAGAACAGAAGCTCTACGAAGCTCCTTTCGAGGACAGTGCATAAACTTGCTTAATCACTACATTCTCTCGTCATGAACACCTTAGTCGCGGAAAACCCACAATTGCGTGCAAAAGCTGGAGTCATTTCTGGAGACTTTTTCATGCTCATGCCCTCCTCTTTCCCGTACTCCTACGTAAATCTATTCAGAGTTGACTGTTGGCTAGGTTCTTTTGGACGTCACGCAGCTACCGTGGCCGTGGCCAATCAAAAGCATTGCTCCAGCGGGCCGGGAAGCTTTGCCCATCGTCCAGTTCGGTAGCTAGTAACCAGTGCCTAGCATGTGATGTTGGCCCAATATTTCTATATGTAAAAGGAATCTCATCGGTAAGCAGAATTTATTAAAAAGGCTGGCTCAAGGCCTAGCACGCATACACACAGTACCGTTGCCAACACATCACTGTTCATCTGCTTGAAAGTTAGTGGCAGTTGCAGCTGTAACGACGTTGAGTCTAGCGATGGCGCAGTGATGGCAGATCAACGGCAGAGGCACTCTCTCACCTTAAAAAAAAAAAAATTTGAGTCATACCACTGTCACACACACGTTTTTTCCTCGCAAGGTCGAGCAGCCAACATGAATATCACTGATGCTTCGTGCCAGGCTCCGAAGTGTGGGAATTTTACACTGAAGTTAAGTGATGAATGATTCACTCGCACAACACTACCAACATTCCATAGGCAAATGCTGTTCACCTCTCGAATGGAGTCTGTATCGTGTCACGCCACAGTTGTATACATTCACTTGTCAGGTGGAAGCAAGCCATCATGCCGTGAAGAAATGTGCACGGAGCCAAGCACAATGTTGGCATGTTCAACTCTGACGCGGCATCCACTCTGGCTGCGTCAGGAGTCCACTCATTGAACACACGCTGTACAGTTTCGGTCAAAGGAAGGGCGAGCAGCTCTGTGCTTTGCCTTGGAAAGCGAAATCACCGTTTCCGCTTCCGCGGCATCTTGACCGAGCGCAAGTAAGGGTTGTCTACGAGCTCTGGTGGCCGTTCGGGGCTGCTCTTGGACTGTTCTTCATCTTGCTGCTCGAACACCTGGTCCTTGGGCAACAGCGCTGCCAAGTACGGTTGGGGTATGGGCTTGCAAGCAATCACTGCAAGCAAGGTAAAGTGCCAAACTGCATTCAGGGGTTTTACTATCATCACAGCAGCAGATGTGTCAAAATCTTGTCTGATTTTTAGGATAAACGTACAACCACCGGTTAATGGTTCCAGACCACGACAGCTGGATTTCACAGCACAAGTCTGGTTCCTCTAGCTCTCTGGTCCAGAGTGTTATATAAAGTTTCAATTTCTAAACTTGGATGCACAAGTGCCATCTGTCCACTGCGGTGACTTAAGATTTGTTCCGTACACACCAATCCTACAACCGCTCACAACTGCAAACTGCCATGTGCCAAAAGCCTTGCAACATGGCAGAGTGAGACATCAAAGTTTACTGGTTACATGCTGCTTAATTTGTTCCTACAATAGCTATGTCTGACACTATTTTACTAAAATGCACAAGATTTCAGTGCAGCTGCATGTGCACAGCAAGGACTTGTGTGACATATTTTTCCGAGTGTTTTTCTGCTAAGAAAGCCAATCACAATGCATTCTTGTACCTAATGGAAAGATCAGTACACTTCCGAAGATGCAAAAATTCGGTACCAGTGCTGCCCATATATATGGTGAATGCTGCATCACTAGGCCACTGCTCTGGTGAGTGTTTCCATTATAATGATAGCAGCATGCATTTAGGCTTAAGCACTATGTGTGACAAACCTTGCTCTGGAACTGCTCCTAGGAATTCTTTACCAGCATACCCTTTCCTCTTGCCTAGTCCGATCAGGTGGGTAAACCGAAGAGACCAGAAAAAAAAAACGCTCCTATGATCATGCTTTCTTATTAATATACCTTCGACCAGCGCAACTGTTCGTACTTTTGTTATATGCGATGAAAAGAAGGGACTCCACCAGCACCTATGTGTGATGTGTTATACAGCTCCTAACTGCCGGTGACAACACAGTTACGCAACGAATTGCGCTGATAACACCACTAATATCACAAGTGAGCCACTAACACCTTCGCTGCAATAATAGGCTTAACAAAGGGTGTAGCCGGTCATTTCAGCACCTTCGCGGGTTTGTTGGACAATATGTTCCAACATGCAGCGCACGCAAATGAAGGCTGCACAGTGCTTACAGGGAAAAGGGGCTGACTGGTCGGCAAAGAGGCTCTGAGTGGGGCCGGTCTTGGCCACAAAACGGGTCAGGGCACGCTCCACATCTCGCTTCTGGCTGGCCAGCTTCTCCCGAATGGCCTCATACTCGGTCACAGGCTGCTTGTGGGTCTGCAACAATGCAAAGAGATGGAAATATCTGCAGCAAGTAGCCCAACACTGGCTCACGCAATTACATCCCCTATCACGAAGCACTCCAATAAAATACAGAACACGATGACAGGAATACCATACTTGCCATGAGCTCTCATAGAATCCTACATATTACAGATGGAAAAGCACGAAAATGACGAGACAGATGAAGGAGGAAAAAGCAGACAATAACAGTGACTCACAGTTGCCTGCATTTCAAGCAATGTTTAGATAAATATGGAGGACTTGATAAGCAAAACAAACGTGCAGAACAATCGCCCTTTGCTGTGCACGCATAAAAATGTCAGCCCAAACAGGCATGCTCTGCAGGCTGCAGATACAATGATAGAGATGCACGTGGGCAAATGAAAAAAAAAGTAGAAGAGGTTAATGTAAGAGACGGTAACTGCAATGTGAAAACACCTGCACCTGTTGTATATACACAGAAAGAATGTGGTCAACCCTTGATTTACTTACAGGTGTCCGGATGTAGGCATGCGGATCAGGAAAGGGCACCATGTGCTCGGGGATATGTGGTGGCAGAGGCTTTTTGTCACCGGCCTGTAGGATCTTCGGTGTTGGCGATCGCGTCTGCAGGCCCGCTATCAAGGTGCAGAACAAGGTGCAGTTAGAAGTGACAACTCGAGGCACATAAACGATTTCTTACAATCCAAGACAGTGACACCACCAAACAATGCGTTAACCACAAACTACTGTCCGATGGAAATATTCACGTCTTTCATATGCTATAACGGTGGCTTGCACAGATGTCGCCCTGGTCTCCATATTTGAACAGCAGGCACCTTATGAAAACCTTAAGCATGGAAGCTTCAAATGGTGTTCCATCACAACTGCTGTGATGTGTGCCCGCCATCAATACAGAGCACCTTAATGGCCTTTTCAAAAAGAGACCAAATGGCCCCGCCGTATTGGACACTGGGCTGTGCTTGTAGAACAGCAAAGAGTTGAGGATTAAGCTCCCCACAGCCCCAAAAACTGGTTGCGCTGAAGGTCATGAAAAGATCTATAGCAGGTGTAGAGAAGGTTCTGCTTACATGTTACCATTTCTTCTTCCTCTTGCACCTGAAAGATACCTGCGCTTGGCAAACGTAACAGAAAGAATTGGTAACTAAAATATTTTTAAACATATCAACCCTTCTAAGGGCTATCTTAACAAGGATGATTTAACACATTTTCCATCAGTTTGAGATAGGGCACTTTTTCCATCAGTTTGAGAATCCCTACTTATACTGACACTATAGAATGTTAAAAGGAGTGCTTCGCTGACATGCACCTAACTTGTACAGATGCGTGAGAAATGATTAGCGAAGAAGTACGAGCTGCAGCAGTGCACTTGGAATGAAAAAGCAAAATACGTGAAACAACAAAAAAGAATTGGCGGTGGTTTAGCTCTGGTTAAACCTGGTGTGATGCGATAGCTACAGCTGGCTGAGTGGAACTTGGCCACGTGACCAACCACGTGACAGCGTGGCGGTGCAGCCACAGGGTTGCGCGCCGCCACGCTGAAGGCTAGAAATGCTACCGTAATGTAGCTATGGCTACAAAACATGAAGTGGCTTGTGCCTTTCGTTAATCTTGCGTCTACAAAATTCAATACACAAGGAAAAAGTTGCATAACATGACTGCCCGAGTGATGAGCAGTAATGCACTTGCGGTTGTACAAAAGTTAGAAGTCTACAATGAAAACAGACATGGAATGAATGTGTACTCGTAAAGCAAGGAAAAAAGAAACAGCAATAATTCTTACGTGTTGGCAATGTGATGCGATTGGGACGCTTGGCAAAGCTCCACAATGACTCCACATTGATACCTGCAATACAGCAACAGACATGTTTTTATTTGGTACAAGGAACGGTAACGTGAAACAATGAGAGAGACAAGCACTTATTTTTGCGAAATTCGACTTCAGTTATACAGTTAAGCGACACACCGTGTTTGTAACATTATGAAAACGGTGTTTTTGAACTGCTTTAGTACCCAGCACGCTGATTTGCTTAGATTCTCAATCCAGATACCTTAGGCTAGCTCCAAAATGATCTAGCGATTATTAGGCATACCCATCTCGATGAGGGCCACACAGACATCACCGGATAAGATCTCAGTCCTTCCAGACAGCTCGCAGAAGGCCCTGCTACTTCGGGCAATCTCGAAGAGACCTGGGAAATCAAACAAGCACAATTGTTACTGCACTTTCCAAGCAACGCCTGGAAAGAGTTTCATATCTAACCAAGGCACTTGTAATGTAACGTGCAAGTTCAATCAACACCGACGGTTTACTCAGTTTCTTGCTGGGTTGACGCTTTTATTCCCTGAGTAGCAAAAGTAATGCATGATTACTGAGCAAACGCTCAGACACATGTATAGATTGACCAATTAATGAAGATGAACTCGAGTAGCAATCCAGTGAGGAGTCAAACTCCTTATGTATACAAACTTGTGCAATTGGACTTGAGTTGCCCATGTTAGCGTTCGCTTTGCCACTTACAGCTTTGAAGCATTTCCACGAGAGACTCGACTGCTGCACGTTCCGCGCTCGAGAAGCCACTTTCGACGCAGATTGAGCACACAGCCGCAAAAAGTGCTTTTCTGCGCGCATTCGCAGTGCCCGCGTCCGCTGAGGACGACGCCATTTTTGCACGCTCCATCCAACTATAAAGAGCTTCAGTCATTTCAAAAAGCTGCATCGTCAAAGCATCAATATTATAAGCTATTAGACAAATGACTTCACTGGGTGCCCTAGAGTTAACTCTATGCACGGTGCCCTTCTCCCCAAAGAGTTTCCTACTGGCAATTTTTAGAAACTCTACGCTTCTTCCTTATGATTCCTTATAAGCTTATAAATCGGGGCCTCAATTGTTCAAACGCGTTCTGCTAAATTCCTCTTTGCATTGATTCCACGGGAGCCACCCAGAGAGCGGTTAGCAGGGAAGGAGGAGAGCATGGCCCGTCCCCAAGTGGTCGAAATTATTCTGAAGCCCTCAACTACGGCACCTCTTTATTCTTCCTTTCTTCTTTTACTCCCTCATTTATCCGTTCCCCTACGGCGCGGTTCAGGTGTCCGCTGAGATGTGAGACAGATACTGTGCCATTTCCTTTCCCAACAACCAATTTTAATTTGTACAGGAGCCCCTCTGGCTGAGACGCAAGGAGCGTCCCCTTTGTAACGGGGTGATGGCAGTTGCCACCTTGCTCTAAAAGGATACACCTAGCGGTTAAGCCGAGAAATAGAACTGGCGCGCGCAGGCTCGGTACGCGGATGGTCTGCATGTACGGTGTGGTTGTACTCACTCGCCAGTGCCACCTGTGCCTGTGCCTCTGTTCCGCTGTGCGCTGTGCTCGACTGGCTCAACGCTGACGCGGCAGGCATTGAGTTTGTATGCCAATGCCAGGCGTGCGCGGGCTGCGCGGGCGTGCGCGTCTACAGCAGTGCTGACGGCGCACGTAAGTGAGGAGCCGTGCGTGTCTTCCGGCCGTAAACTCGGGTCCACGCATGTAACGTGTGGAGCGGTCAGCGCGGGCGGCTTTCAAAAGTCGACATGAGCTCGGATATACCCGCGTCTTCGCATGCGACCGTGGTTCGGCGCAGCTCAACAGCCTACTCAGCGACTGTGGCCTGCGGGCGGACTTCACGCGACCCTGACGTGCTCGGTGTTCAGACTTGTTTTTCACAGCCACGGCGTGGGCGGCACAGACTTCCTAGCGACGCCAACATGAACAACGTTCGCGCTTCGAATCTGCTTCGTGCGTGGTGGTGTTTGCCGTTCGCTCTGCTGCTGCTGTTGTGCTACTGCCCGCAACCTGGCCGCGCCGCTCATCTCGAAGACGTCACAAAACTTGCCGAACTCGCACTGCATCGATACAAACCGTTTTTCAAAGCACCGGGCAACGTGAGTGATGCGCTGGCATCGTTACTAAACGCTCTCCGGTCGTCAAGACTGTCCCACCGTTTCGAGGCGGTAAACTGCTCGCCGCCTTTCAATGGTAGCGCACTTTGCAACGAAGGTGCTGAGGTGAGTTGTCGACCGTGTCAAATGAGCGTTACCATGAGTCCCTCATGGACGAGCGTCGCTCAGTACCTACGGCTTCCTAAAGCGCGCGCACAAGCGGCTATAATTTTCTTTTCGTCGCATCACCGTTACTTATTGCGTTTGAAATGGAGGAAAAAAAAGTGTCAGATTCTCTCCGTTCTTGTGTCTTCCGTTATGAAAACCGAAGTCCGGTAGGGAATTTTCATTGCGGTCCTGCAAATCCTGTTGCAGGGCAGTGAGAAAGTGGAGGTTGTTCCCCTGACGGAGGAAATGGTTTCGTTCTGCCTCGATGTATCTCATGTTTCGTTGTTTTTCCTGTCGGGTTTTTCCGAGCATCCATTGTCAGGCGTGGGCTTAATTCCTTGCACTGAGCTTTAATGAAAGGTGATCGCGTGCTCATTTCTCTTGGCTCGCTCAGCGCTTCCGTGCGATTTTATCTCTGTGGCTAGCACTGACAATCCAAATGTGTGGGACCGTCTTGTAATTTTTTTTTACAGGCTCTACGTATTTAATTCTTCGGATAAAAAGAACCTGGACATTGCAAACCGTGTCTATTGCTTTTTTTTTTAAACTTAGCACCATGCATGACACATACTGTTGTAGCTTTTGTCATTAAAACTTGTCACCTGAGGCCATCAGCTAAGCTGAACTAGTTCTGTTATCTTCTGATTGGTGAATTGGGTCATTTGGTACATGATCAAATGCAAAAGAGCAGTTGAACGCCGAGAACACAAAGACGTGGCTGCAAACTTCAACCAGTGCTGTGCCTACATCTTTTGTGTTGCTTGCCATATGTAGCTTTTTTTTTTGTCTGACGTTTACTCACCTCACAGCAGAAGCAATTTACAAGTTCCTAAGGAATTAATTCCATTGACTGGCACGGACATACTTGGGTTTTTTTCATGTAAGACGCTGGCCCAAGCTGTGCGTTACTCCCAAAGAGCGGACTTAAGTGAGGCAGGGACTGCACTCAGAAGAAGGGTGTCATTCTGCCAAAGTAAGCTTGGTGGAATAAATAAATATCTTAAAAGTTGAACGCACCACCATTGAGGCTTTGTTTGCCAGTTAACTTTCTTGATGTGCATTGCCAGGCTGATAGGCTATTTTGGCTGACCTAGAGATAGAACAGTCATAAAATGTGATATTCTGCCGTGGGTTATGTGTAATACAAGAGGTATACTGGTGGCACAGCATGCTTTGGCTTTGTGGCTGTCTGAAGTTCAGGTGGTCGAGGTTCCTGAGGCAGTACTTGTTACATTGCCGAGAGTTTGCATATCGGATGACGATAATGTTCTCTGCGGGGTCTGTCATCCCCATCACATGTGTTTCCCCCACCGCACACGGCCGGTTGAGTGGCTTCCCTAATCTCAGCACTCTATTTGCTGAAGCAGGCATCACAAGAGGCTCTTATCTTTGTTTTCAAGCATGGACGTGGCTGGTGTCTGGGATTTACACGTAGACATAGCTATCGGAGCGGGCAGGGGAGGTGCGTCAGTGAGAGCAGAGTCGATCCACTACTTTCATCAGTGGGCCTTGATAGGTGACCTTGTGGTTATGGCAGTGACATAGTAGCTGAGTGACCTTGCATCTGCTTTATGCTTGACTTATCGGCTTCAAGTGGCAAATTTAGTAGCTGAATGGTTCAACTTTTCAAACCAGGAAACGCCACCTCTTTATTCTGTTTCTGTGGGTGCTGTGGATAATGCTCAAGTTTAATTGTTTTCCTCAGTTTGTTTAGCCTGGCAGTTTAGGTGTTAAATTACTTTTGTAATAAACTGCTTTTAAAACTTACTTCATCTCACTCATGCATTTGTGGCCAAGTTTTCATCACATACAGATTGCCTTTCTCCTTTCAGAGCATGAAGTGACTAGTTTTTGTGCTCCGTGTCTGCGTTGTGCAGTGTGAGAAAAACTTGAGTCAAAACAATGTAGCTGTTTTGCAGCCTTTAAACATTCTTAGTTGGCACTGCTTGTTTTCGCTAGGGTGAGGATGTTTTTTTGAGTCTTACCTTGATGTTACTATCCAAGAGCCTCTTAACTATGCACCTCCATTAGTGAAGATGTTTTTTGTCTATATATGGGCTGTAAATAGGGAATTATTACAGTGAAAGCTATTATAGCTTTGGTTTAGCCATATAACCTGGCATTCTGCTGTGGAATCTACAGTGTCAGCTGCGAGACCTTAATTACTTAGCTAATTTATCTAACTTAATTCAGTTCATTTAAATTCCATTTCACCACCTGGCACCTGCTACAAGTGGGAGAGTAGAGGAAGGGGAATCCCCCCGATATTTAGGGGAGAAGGCGGGAGGTGACGGATTACCAAATTAGATTTCGCTGATTCACATCAGCACGGTAAGCTTAGCTCTATAGGTTTTAATGCAACAGCATTAGGAAGGCCATAGAGGCGAGAACTGTCCATTGGTGACATCGGTGTCTGTGTGAATCTCCCAGCTGCTAGGTGGTGAAAATGACTAAGAAGAAAATGGCTCAGAGAGCAGCAGGCCTACGTGCTAAATGTACAGCCTCCCGAAGAACTATCTGTGCAAAATTAAAGTTTGTGGTTTGCTATTCCTTCTCGCATTGTTCTGGAAGAGCAACCTAGTTCTCACAAACCCGCCTGTGGTTGTATTTGAGAGGGCCACCTGCCAATGGAATGGTTCATCACTTAAGGGGAAACGTAGGGCTAAAATCACAATTTTTATTTTAAAAAATTTGTTTTTAAATTTCTGTTGTTTTGAATTCGTTTCTTTACTATAAGAAACTTCTCACCAAGTTTGGTTGTTATCTGCACTGTAGAAAAGAAAACAATGAATTGTTTTCATGAGACAATGATGCACATTCGCCATTGAAAGGGCATATGAATGCTTTTTTCACGACACGGCAGCAGAGCGGGCAAGAAACCGAATGCGGAGTGAATGCCCGTGTTGGAAAGTTTGTATTTTGCACTTTGTAATCATGGAAGACCGCACGTGGTGCCAAATGTGTAATCAGTCTCTGTACGAAAGTTGTGTACTAGCTTTAAACGAGTCCCCAGAGATGTAGGTGCCGGTTTTCTGCAATCCATTCTCAAATTCGCGTGCATTTTCTGTGATGCACATATGCAAACCCTGGTAAACACCCTGGAAGCAGTACATCATTGCGTAGCACTAGAGCACTTGAGATAAAGGCACCCCTTCACAGCATGCAGAATTTTTCTGTATTGTATCCGCCGAAGATCTCAACATTGTTCTTTGATGCTGATTTGAGCTCCCAAGCCTGAAGGGCAGAGCCAGCATCCACCTAGCCTGAAATTAATGATGTTCTACAAAGTGAAAAATGAAGCTGTCATAGTGCCTGCCTCTTTGTGAAATGGCTGTGCGGGATGCGTGTGCAAACTGCAGACAAGCTTTATTGCTGGTAGGTAGTGGGGGAAAGAGTTATGATGGGAGGCTGTAACTTTTGCTTTGTTCTCAGTATGGCACCCATATCTTCCCATCTTTTTGACAGAATGTGTTTGACCTATATTGTGTGGCTGTTTGCGCTACATGTGTTTTTTTATTCACTGCCCACTACTTTTTTCCGATGTTCTTATCAGATGCCATTCTAAAGTTTCATCATATATATAGCAAGAAAGAAAAAAACAAGCAACCACTGGTCCAGATTTTTCTATTAGCTTAGTGACGTTCATAAGTGGTTAAGTGACTGGGGTAGGGTGTAACATACACCTACTCTGAAAAGGGCACATGCCTATTTAATTGATGCAGGCAAACCAGACATATGGTTTCTTTTTTTCGTGGATATTTTGCGTTGATCGTGAACGGGAGGCTCCAACTACCGTGCTGCTTGATGAAGGTGCTTTTCTGCTCTTCAGAAAAAAAATCGTGTTTTGGGCCATAGCGAGGTATAATTTTGCAGCCGAACATGCGATATGTCAACTGTAGCAAAGAAGAGGAATTGTCTGCCCTTTTCCAGTCTTGTTTCTTTAACATTGTGTGAGTTTGGGCAAGATAATTCTTCATTTTGTGATGTAGACTACGTGGAAAGGACAGGACACTAAGAAAGGTACCGATACAAACACGTCAACCTCCCATGACGTCAGCATGAGCGCAGTTCCTTCAGCTGGCATTTTCTGTTCGTAGAAGCATCTGTCGCCACCTCCCTTTGCACTTTGAATTTTTACATTTTTGGCAAGCAACACCTGCATTCAGTTTGTAGGATAAGCCCAGTAGGCATCACTATTGTGTTTTGTGTTTCTTAAATCTTTGTACTGGATGTGTTCTCTCCATTAAGACAAGGCAGGAAAAATGGTGCTTTGAACACTGGACGCAGGTGAAGTAGGGTGCGGACAACAGCGCTGTTCCTCTCCTTTTCTTGATTACAAACCATCTGGCCCAACTCGGCTGTCTTTCTTTCTGTCAGGGTTCAGTGCCAACAAACATTGCAGTCGCAGATGCCCCTGTTAGTTATGCAGCATGCGGTGTGCGTACCCCTGAGGAATATTTTGCTACATTTCTGACTCGTACTGAACTGACAGTTTCGCCTTCGGCAGCTGTGTTTGCATTGTGTCGTGCGGTTAGCGCTGCATTGGGTTTTTTAGTGATGAAGCTTGTCAAAGCAACAATGGGAAGGTGAATGAGTTTGTGAGCACGTGTGGGCAGGAGGAAATGCCTGTCTCGTGCCCGTGTAAAATGTCAATACCAAAAAGCGTGTGCTGATGTCAAGCAGCGTTTGTGGTGTCGCGGGACTGGTTTTGTTTGAAGCGAGTATGATGTGTGGAATGCACAGTTGACTCGAAATGGGTCTTGCTGTCTAATTAGCAACTGTGGCCCACGGGTGCAGACCATTAGACCGCACCCGTGTCTGTAGTGCGTGTGCACGTTTTATTTAAGCCATTGAATATTAGAAGGATATAAAGTTTGTTTATTAGATCACTCAATTAGCTTCCTGAAACAGTCATCTACTGGTGTTTTAAAGCCCCTGGAGGAGGCGAGGAACAGGAACATTTTGCAGTTGTCCTGATTAAATATACAAGAATGGAATTGTACATGGGTACTAAAACTGAACATTTTGAATGAAACATGTTCACTTTTAGCTCCTTGTGTTCAATTCAACCCTTGTGTATTTAATCACAACCTTGAAAGATGTTCCTGTGAACGCTTCGTATGAAACAGACGTGCCTCAGTGGCTCAAGGACTTTGGCAGTCGGCTTGTGGACCCCCCCCCCCCCCCCTATGTATCATTGATTCTCTAGTAACTGAAAATCCACCTTGCACGACAAAGCCCAGTGTGGCCCCCCTTTTTTTTTTACATAAGGTGGGGGTCAAAGACCCATTTTCCAAGCATTTCACCCCAGGAAAGCTGAGTGTTAGGCCAAGGGAAAGCTTGTACCAATTCTATTACCACTGGGTACCCGGCAGCACTGGGGATGGAACCCCGAACCTTCCACACGTGAGGCGGATCCTTAGAATTTCCAACGTGTCTTCACCTGGTCACCTGATGGTCATTTATGTGCTCCAGGTGACAACATGCCTCTGCTGCTTACATCAGGTGCCCTCATTGTGAACCAACCCCTTGCATTGCCTGCCTTTTTAGTGTCTGATTGCTGGCTTACTCTGTGGCAGTGGTATTATATGGGACTTGGCTAGCTTAGAACACTCATTTTAAGGGAGGGGGGGGGGGGGGGGTGGCATTGAAACTGGCCCATTTAATAACAGATTGTCCAAACGAATGTCCAGCCATTCCTTGTCTGGTCGCTCCTTAGTGACAGATTATAAGTCACACTGTCACCTCTTGCTGCCCACCCGTGTGCAGTGCCTTCCAGTGGGTGAACTGCTGCGGCTCTTTCCGGAGGCAGCCGAGAGCAGCATGGCCGAGGCGCTGGTTCGCCTCTGCCCCGTGCTGCTCTTCCAGATGCAGCACCAATCTTGTGACTTTGCCGCGCCTGCAACGCCACGGGGCAAGACTCGGCCCACACCGGCTCAGGGTGAGTGCACCCTGCCCCACGATCATTGTTTGTCACGCTGACGGAAACTGCCCAAACTGAACGAGGCACAAAAGAAAGAGGACACTTTTCCAACATTGTGAATTTGCACCATCTAGCCCAAACTTCTGCTTTGCCATTGTTTGTCACAGCACTGGCTGGCCTCTGCCAGCATGCATTTCGTGAGTCTTATATCAAGGAACAATTTCATTTATACACCGCCCCCACTGCCTAGTGGTCTTTTTCGGTGTGGGGAAGTCCAGTAATAGCATCTAGAGATTCAATATATTATGTGACCTTGGAGAACCGGGTGAATGCGCTAGTCTGCTAAACTGCCTGCGATGGCAACAAGAAGCTGACGTGTGAGCTGCATGAGCTCAAAAAATTAAGTAGAGAAAGCAAACATGCCTTAGATACTGCATCAAGTTGGTAGAGAGTAAACTGAGAACAAGAAGCAAATGGCACACTGAGTAGGACACTGTAGACAACAATAAGCTAGACCTAGTAAAGCTAATCCGAGGTGGATGGAAGTCGTGTAAAAAGAAAGGCCACCACCAGTTATGGAACAATTCTGGCCTGTCCATGGTAACATATCAGTTTGCAATGAACAGTTGCTAAACGATGCTTGAAGTGTTGTTCCGCGAAGTGTGTGGAAAGAAATGGTCGGCTGAATACATGAAGGACACCAAGGTATTGTTCAATGTGGAGAAAAGGCAAATTAATCGGTTTTGTGGCCGGGGCTCAGCAAAAGTATAGCGAAAGCTGTAACTGGTTGCCACATATTTGTGACAAAACATGTGAAGTTTGTTTAACCAATGATTTCATCACTAACTTCACGATTTAGACCATGGCAAAAAGTCAGTGTTGACTTGCTCGAGATGAATCTTGCCAAATATCTTGCTGTCTTGGATTATCATTTACCATTACGTTAGCTTGGAAACAAGACATGCCATTATTAGCAAATCCTGCAACAGTGAGATTTAAAGACTTTATGCTACTTTGTTCGGTTTGTTTTTGAACTATGTTGCAGGCATTCTCTGTTAATTGTTTTCATATTATTTGCTTCCCCTTATTTAGCCACTTTTTCCTCTTTCTTTATGTTTGACAATGTCGCGCTGTATGCCGACTTATATTCTTTGTGAATGCATTATTACTGTCATTGCTGTTTTGACTGTTTTGCCACTGTTGCGTGATGCCACTATGGAAACGTGGGGTTTTGTCAAGTTGTCCTTCAGACAGCTTTTTCCTCGTGTTTCCAGCATCATATGATATGATGCAAATAAATTAAATTCAATTCAGTTCAATATCGGAGCTCAAGTTCTGGCCCTGGAATGTTGGCATGGGTTTGTATCCCATTTCTGACAGCATGTGAGACACAACATGCATCCATGGGCGGTGAAAAGGGAGTCCCCTTTTTAATGCAAAACTGTTCAATATATGCACATTATGTATCACATGACTTGTGTCATGTGCTGAAGGGCAGAGTGAAAACAGTATGCTTCTTTTGTCTGCAAGCTGATAGCACTATGTAAGGAGCAATTGAATTTTATTCAAATGATTTTTTGCTGCCTTTACACTTATTTATTTCAAGGTACCCCTAAAGGCCCTCATTGAGGGTATTACATAGGGGGTGGAGGCTGCCGCGGTGGCTGAGTGGTTATGGCGCTTGGCTCGGTTCCGTGGGTTCGGTTCCGGCAGCGGCGGTCGAATTTCAATGGAGGCGAAATTCTAGAGGCCCGTATGCTTTGCGATGTCAGTGCACGTTAAAGTACCCCAAGTGGTCGAAATTTCCGGTGCCCTTCACTACATTGCAGTATAACAAACAACAAGGACATGAAAGAGCTACAATTGACAGTGTGGAAATATGGGGGAACAAAGCCTTTCGCCCCGCCCGCACTCCCACTCCGCGGATGCAGCGTTCCTGCTCGCTATCCGCAGATGGGCCTGTGCTTGAGGGAACAAAGGGAGGGGACGACAAAGCGTTAACACTCATATACTTACCGGCTGGGGCAGGGCGCGACTTCGGAAGTATCGGCGGTGAACATTTGTATGCGCCAACAATGGCGGCCGGGCTTTCCCGTGCGCACCGCATTCTTGAGGCAAAGCCATTCCCTAGCATTTGCTGTGGAAGGCGACCAGAACGCGCGTTTGCTGCTCTTGCTTCGCTGCCTGGAACCAGAAGTCCAGCGGCAAGGCACAACGGATCCCCGTGCGCCTGCCGCGGAAGGTGACGAGAGCGTGCGGCTCCAATCGCTCATAACGATGGCTGGATCCCGAAGAGACTCTGTCCAGTCCCACAGAATTCCGCGTAACCTATGAGGTGGCGCTCCCGTCGCCGTTCACTTTCCCACACTAGGGAGACTTCCCTCCTCGCCCAACCGGTGCTGTCCGTCTCGATGGCCGACGATGAAAATGGGCCGCATCGAAATGGAGGGGGGAAACAGGTTTCCACAACAGGGATAACATTTCGTTATTCTCATCTTACATCTTATACACAACTTCACCCTCACAAAACAAGACAAGCCTCTGTGCGAAGCATGTGGAGATGTGGTGACAGAAAACTGAATGTTACATACGTGCACAAATCTGTATTTTACGGAAAACACCTTTCTTTCTGTTGTTATTGTCATCTTACATCTTATACACAACTTCACGCTCACAAAACAAGACAAGCCTCTGTGTGAAGCATGTGGAGACGTGGTGACAGAAAACTGAATGTTACATATGTGCACAAATCTGTATTTTATGGAAAACACCTTTCTTTCTACCCTGGCTCGCCCTTAGGAAAAAAAACTCAGTTGTGGATTTGTCATATGCCCTTATGTTCCTGAAAGAAGAAATTGTTTTTCAAAAATCTTAATTTCTTCACAAAATATATTTACATTTAGTGTTTGGCGTGATAGCCTTAGCTGGTCAAGGTTGAAGTCAGGATTAATAATTTCTCAGCTCTTTAAATTTCCTTTGTAGCCATTTGTTATCTTTTGTTGTTGTCTACTGTATCCTTGCAGGATCCACTAAACACATTGACATTTCCAGTGTCAGACTGAAGCAGCTGCCAAGTTTTTACTTTATACCTAACAACGCAACCTCACGCTACCATCGTAGCTGTGAACTTTTTTTGTTCGAAAGTTTCGAAGGGCCTGCATCAAGTATTATTCCACTAAACTTGCCTTGTGAGCATATTTATTGCTTCCTGGCCTGATAGGGCCCACTTTTATATATCCACACTTTTTCTGCGCAACTTTAACTCAAAGTGCAAGCCAGAAAACAGCAGCAGCGTGGGACTTTTGATTTGCTTTCTTCTCACAATAGCTGGAAAACCATCGCACGTGTCTTGTGTGATGCAAAAGTCTGGACTGGGTGGCATTGAGTGTTATTCACAAGTGGAGCTAATACCCTCTCTGGTTCTCACTCCATGTGTTTCCAGTCTTGCTGACTGGCACGAGGTATGAGTTGACATGAGTGCACATTTCCAGGGCACACTTTGCAAGAAGGCGCCTTACACCTGCTAGCATGCACAAGCTAGCAGCTGTGACATGTGCAAGGAAGTTGATCGTGACGTCAGGACACATGTAGACGTCATTGGTTGGAAGGCCTCCTTCGCGAGGAATTTGTTGGTTTTTTTCTTAAGTTGTATCCAACTCTAGTTTGCATGGAACTTTGAACCTAGCCGTGTGGTATGTAGCACTGAAATCAATGAAGTGACAACCCTGGCTGTTACTGTTGTGCTGTATGGTCCTTCCATGTATGGCTGCTACATTATCACACCTGGCCATCTGCCTGCTGTGCAGTGTGGGGCTTTGGCATGCTGTCTGTGCTGGTGATCAGCTGTTGCTCCCTGGCCGGCCTGGTGATTGTGCCTTTCCTGAGCCATGCCCTCTACCATCGGCTGCTAATGGTGTTTGAAGGCCTGGCTGTCGGCTCCCTACTAGGCAGTGCCGTCTTTCACCTCATTCCACAGGTAAGCTGCTGGACCTTGCACGGCTCTTCGCAACTGTGCATGTGTGCTGTTTTGTGCCCCGTAGTGTGGTATAGGGCCTAACGAGGTCCAGCGGTGTCCAGCAGGGTTCTCTAGGGTCCAATGGGTTACAACAACTCAAGGAGTCGGCTCTTCACAATTTGAACTCAAAAGGGAGTGAGAATTTGCTTAAGCTATGCGGAATTCGAAGCAAAGCGTCGATTTGAATGAACTGCAAGTAGTTGAGAATTGGCAAAAGTTCACCGTGCCACACTGCACCCTTGGAACTTATGAATCAATCTTTCTAATGCTGCTGGCTTACCATATATTAGCACATCTTCCTAATAAAGCAAGCCTAACTGTTAATAGATTTACTTTGTTCTTCAAGCTTCTGACCTGGATGTATAAATAGTTGCATAGTGTTTGCTAAACGTTTGTACTTTCTTACGTTGCGTTAATTCAACCATAGTAAACGTCGCAAAATACTTTACGCCTTGAGTTTTACAGTGTGTGGCTAATGTTTATTGTAATGTCATCTTTGCCATTACCTTCCCCCAGCCATGTTCGTGGGCATTGTAGTAGTAGTGTTAGAAGAAAAATTTGTGGCCAACGAAGTTATTTTTATTCCTGTTACTGCTATAGTCGCCACCAACATGGCGGAAAGGTGCAGTGAAGGAGGTGCTTGGTGAGCGGTGTGTGTGGGATTGCTCGTCCTGCAGGCATTCAATCTGCTGGGCCAAGACCAAGAACACGACTACCTGTGGAAGTCCCTGATAGTTTTCTTGGGTGTGTATCTGTTCTACCTCAGCGACAAAGTGATGCGCTTCATTGCGGACTACCGTCAGGTGAGAGGACACTTGCGCTGCTTTGCACTTGTGCATTCCACTGTCTCCTCGGTCTCCTTAGATGCTTGGTGATTGAGCTTGTGTAGCGTATTGTAGGAGTTCTTAAAGGCTGCCTGACTTGGAAGTGCCTGCAACATTTTTAAACTGAAATGCACAGCACCATATAAGCGTTCTTGTTTGGCAGGAGTGTGCAGGAAAAATAACAAATGTTTATTGCCGGCAGAACATTGTGGGCCAGGCAAAACCTACAAAGGCTTGTTGGTTATGCGGTTCAAATTAGGAGCCAAAGAATTTGCTGCAAACTTTCCAAATAGATTGCGGTGGTATGTAAACACAGTTTGGAACGTACGAATTCCTGGCCGGAAGCCATACCCCTGGCTGTTACCACAAAAGACAGTCTCGTCACGAAGTTAGTGCTCAGACTGTGCCTGAGTGGGACGAAATGAATGCTCCAGTGTCTTAGCTGGTATTGCCAGGAAAAGGAGCAGTGTTTATTGTTGTCTTGAGAATATATAGCCGAAGGACGGGAAGACGAGAAGGACCAGGGCATGTGTCGGCAGACATAACAGCAACAGGCGGCTGGGAGAGGCAACTACAACAGATGGTCAGGTGATTTTGGCTTGGCTCTTAGCAGCATTCTTTCTCCCTAGTAGACTTTGTTGATTTTGGCTCGGCTATCGGTAAAATTCCTTCCACCCAGTAGCCATAACATCTCACGGGTGGATGGCGCAGCACAGGCTCTGAGTATGCGGCGTCTTCAGGAGCCCCCTCCACATAAGTGCACTGTTGCTGGGTCCAGACGAATGCTCGAATGGCTCAGCCACTGGGGCAGGAGCATTATGGAATTGCCGAGCAAAAGCTGTCATCACGTTCCATATGTCCAGGCAGACAGAAAGAAACCTTGAAAAGTTCTTCACATTAAGTTCTCAATAGTCACTTTTATGCATTCAGTGAAATAGCTGCAAACACTTCATTTGGAAGTCTATTAAACAATTTGGGTACATAAGTACAACAGGTGGTTAGCTGATTTCTGCATGCTTATACATATTAATATGTATATGCATGAACATGCCTATTAGTAAGCTGGGGTTGCCATACGAGCCCCGAATTTTTCTATGAATTCCTCTGTTCAATTCTGTTGCATCCCTCCACAGAGAAGGAGTGATAAGTCAGAAACATCGTTTGGGCGTGCGCTGACCAATGGCTGTGTCCTGGAGCTGGCCTCAGGAGACCCACCAGCCATCAAGAGCAACCTTGCTGTGGTCGAACCGCAGCCCCTGCAGGTTGGTGCCTTTTGAAGACTTTGGTAGCGGGCTAGATGCTGGGGAAAAAAAAAAATTACTGCACTGCAAAGGCTTGGAAACACATGTAGGAAGAGCTCGTGCGTGCCTATTTGTGTTGCGTGTACCCTCCTTATGTGTATTCTGGTGCCTCCCAGGCCTTTATGGTTTATTTCTTTAACTTCATCGGTTGTCTGTCAGGTAGCAGTGCCTGTATGGGGGTGGTTTCATAGGGCAAAGATATGCTGGCATTATAGTAGGCTGTACTTGAGGAAATAGCACAGTGAGCTGAAAGCACGAAAAACGAACTGAAAGGATGTTTGGTCTCCCTTGTCTGTTGTCCTAAGTGCGCTTTATATAATTTTTGAAAATGAAAAACCAACTAGCTCAGATGTCAATTCTGCTGTAGCAGAATTGTTTGAAATCAGCCAGAGAAAAACAAACTGACCTTAAGAAACCAAGGCTTAAGTGCCATTCAAGTGGGAGACTTGTACCTATTGCCACCTGGCTAACCACTTTTACTGGCAGCATCATGTGGTTGGACTATGTTAGTTGGTACTTGGCTAGCCTCAATACAGGTTGAGCCGTGCTAGCTGGCAGTAGCGGGTGTGGTGCATAGGGCGCATGGTCTAGGATGCCCTGCAGCTCCACCAAAACTGCCACCGACAACCGGTAGACTTACAAAAGAACTGCTTTACTAAAGGTGCCAGGGCAGGCTCACAGAACAGGACCTTGAACGAAGACTGTGAAACCAGCAGGACCCAGACTGTTTTCATGTGCCAACAAACGCATCCTGGCCATATGGAGCTGTCTATAAAGTGCTTAGCCATGTGGTGCTATGTTGTAACTTTAAACTACCCATGATCGCCTGCTGGCCAGAGACGTCACTATCCAAATGGATGTGTGCCACAAGGGATTTGTCGGCAAGACTGTTGATGCTCTCTAGGTTGTAGCACCTATGTTCATGTTGTCTAGGCAGGCTTGGGAGTAGGCTGTGGTGCACCTAACCTAATCTAACCCACTCACTCCTTAGTCCCGGGGGAGGGAAAAACTTTATTCCTTTTTCTAGGAGGTCTGCTGTGTTGCATGTTGAGAAGCACTGTTTCACTTTACTAACTCAGCCAGCTGTTGGAGTATCTTACTTGGGCAAAAGCACTCAAATTGTGACTGTCATTGTGTGTAGCACATGTTTCATATTTCGTACTATATAGCCATACCTACAGCATGTCATGCCAATTTGACAAGGCTGCACTCGCACGGCACTGCGACATCGTAAGGGCGACTGAATGTCTTCTTCAAAAAGGGAATTAATTTCAAAAGCAAAAAGGAAATGGCTCTCTCACACGGCTTCTTTTATTTTTTGTTTTGTGTGGACTCATGTGCTTTAGTACAAAATGTAATCGGGTACAGAGGGGTGCCTTGTGTACATATGCATGTTAGTCATTTTTGCAATCCTTTGTGTTGCTTACAGAGCTTGTGAGACTGACTTGTTGAGCTTCTGTCATAGTGTGTTGTTTCTGCTGCATGCCATGTTTAAAAGCTCCTTCAAGGCGACTGCTTTCTGTTGCAGGCCCCCTCCCACAACCATGACCATGGAATCAAGGCAGGTGATGGCATAGCGGCCGTCGCGTGGATGATCATCTTCGGTGACGGCATGCACAACTTCATTGACGGCCTCTCCATTGGGGCAGCCTTCTCTGAGAGCCTCCTGGCCGGAGCGAGCATTTCAGTGGCTGTTGTGTGCGAGGAGTTTCCCCACGAACTGGGTAAGTTGATGTGTTGTACATGATGTGCCAGCATCGTGTGCATGGTCTTCATGAATCACAGCTGGTGTAGTGAACTTATCGTGCTGATGCAGGTCAGTTGGCAATTCATATGCCCGTATAGCTTCAAGCATAGACAACATTTTGTGTCATTTCCTATGCTCTAGGAGCAAATATGAATTACAAACGCCTGCCCCGAAAGTTCTTTTCAATCCGTTTTACTGTTTTGTCTCTTGGTAACTGTCAAGGGACTTTAGCATAAGGATACTTTAGATCCTTATTGTCTTGAATTTGTGTTGGCAGTCAACATTTGCCGCTCTACTTCAGAGATTAGACTATTTCCGATTGCTCTGTGGTAGCTGCAACTTTCAGAGCACTGTCTTGATGTTGTGGCTGCTTTGTAGGTAAGATAAGGTGAGGAGCTAGGTAAGGTTTGTGGGTATTATAAAAAAGTTGCAGATCGTCAGTGCAGTTCTTATGGCAGAGTACGCATTAGCATTAGTGTTCCCCTTGGATGGTGACAAGTGGAGTGATGCAGTCCATCAATCACTGTGGCGCATGCCATATCCTGTCTCCACTTGCCCGATCTCAACCAGCCATCACAGTGTTCTGCACCATACCTCTACAACACTCTTTCCACCCTTCGACTCCAACTGGCGACCGCCGTTTCCCTATCACTGCCTGTTGCCTCCCAGTTTCCCTCTCCACTTTCCTCCTGCCCCCTCACTTCCTCCCCTCTCCCACTTGCTCTTTCCCTCTCAACTTCGCACACCTCAGTTGTGGTTTTCCTTTTGCCTCCCACCCTCTCCCTCTTCCCTCTCTTCACTTTGCATCCTCTCCACCATGGCTTCACACGCCAATGCCAGACACATTTTGTGATAATGAAGGCTCTAATGCTAACGCATTGACAGAGAAATTAGAAAACAGAATACAGGTTGAATGGTAGAAATAGAAAAGGAAAGAAACAGGACAAGATAGGATAAAATTTTGGGAAAGAATGTGAACCCATCACGTTAAAAAAAGCAGTAAAGAGGAGGCCGCTGTTATTGAGACAAAGCAGCCTTAGTGCCGTGTGCTTTGGCTATCTGCCCTGCAGGGAGTATCATAAGCATTTTTTTCCTAGAGTTCTTGGCATTGTCTAGCCAGTTGTACTCATTGTGACTGTTTTTTATTTTTCTCTGCCAAGAAAATGGAAACGCAACCGATGTAGGGTCTTCAACTGAAGGTGCGCTGCATGCAGGTGACTTTGCGGTGCTGCTGAGTGCGGGCATGAGCACGCGCCAGGCCGTGTCGTACAACTTCCTGTCGGCGCTCACGTGCTTCCTGGGGCTGGGCGTTGGCATTCTAGTAGGTGACCTCACCGAGGGGGCGCCCCACATCTTTGCCCTGGCTGCTGGCATGTTCCTGTACATCTCCCTGGTTGCCATGGTAACAGCTCTTGATAGATGAGCCTTGGTCAGCTTTAGTCAGTGTTTCAGGAATTCCCTGAGGTGAAGCAGTTTAAGTATGGGGAGTGATTGTTCATTAGACTGCAAGTGCTGATATATGGCAACAGAGGAAACCTGCCCATCTTTCTCCAATCTTCCCAGTCGAAGAATAGTTCGTCTTGCTTTCAGGCTCAAACCTACTTGCTATACCTGGTTAGCATGGGTGGATGTTAATCACTCAGATGGACGCTAATGAGTAATAGTTTGCTTGATTTCAATTGGTTTGGTTTAAATGATGAAAGAAGGCCGTGGGCAAAGGCTGCCCCTCAGAACAGTCTTGCCTTGTAATCAACATTATTGCCTTTTGTAGCGATAGCTACATTACGGTAGCATTTCGAGCCTTCAGCGTGGCGGCGCCGCCACGCTGTCACGTAGTTGGCCACGTGGTGCGGAGCAGCTGCCGGTGGCGCGGCGCCGTGGCTGATCACATGGTTGGTCACATGACCAAGTTCCACTCAGCCAGCTGTAGCTATCGCGTCACTCCAGGTTTAACCAGAGCTAAACCACCGCCAATTTTTTAACAAACAAGGTTGTGACAGGGTTGTTAGGTATACTGAACTAAAAAAAAAGGAACACAAATTGAAAGTGGATAATGTTTGCTGACTCGTACATTTGCAAACGCTTACCTTTCCTAAGCTTCTTTAAAAACAACACAGAAGAAATGCCTTTTGTTTTTTCTTAGATGGGAGAGCTGAACGAGGCCTTGGAGGCATCCAGCAAGGAGGGCCTGGTTGCCACCGTGAGTTTCAGCCAATACAGCTTCTTGTAGTGACCACTGGATGTGCTTATCTTGCTTGGGATATGCCTGCTTTCTCAGTTCTTGCTGTCGTCAATGCATCTATCCAGGGTTTCTTGAAAATGCTGTGGCCATGTTACGTGTAGCTACTGCTATCTCATCTATACAGTCATTATGGTTAGAGAGTCATGAGCAGTCATGATGGTTAAAGGGCGCCAGGAGGAAACATAACACGGAGAAGTATGATGGGATGCTATGTTGGTGGTATGTCCTGTCGGGAGGCGTTTACAGCCGTAGCTTCTGACCAGCTCGGTCAACAGCTTAGCCCAACAGTAACAGCTTGCCTCAAGAGAAAGTTCTTGCAGAGAACACTTTCGCTGTTACTGTCAAATGGGTTGATCATTAGAGAAAATGTATGCCTCTTGCTACCAGGCCTTTGGAATGAAACAATCAACCTCAAAGGCTGTTGCCATATCTGCGCAGCTGTCTGTGGTTTAACGACATTGACTTATATGTTATTTGATTGCCCCTCGTGGAGTGTTAGCCTGGGGTACTTAGCATTGCACAGCTAAGTACCAAACAAAGAGGAAAAGCAGTCGCGGTCTCTTCACATGCAAAAACAATAGTTTTTATACCAGACTGCAGCTGTGACCCGGACTGGCCATAGCAGTTGCGTTTCACAATGGGTGTGTCCGTGTCGAGAATCTAGTGCACACTAAACGATTGCAGGTCATGCAAAGTTATCAGAACTGCTCTGCATTTCAGTGTTTCTCACATCCCTTATCTTGCCTTGGAGGCTTAAAACACTGCCTTTTGTTGTGTGACTGTGGGTTCAAAAATAACGCTAAGTCGAGTATTAGGAAAGCCGCCATTTCATTAGGGCGTGCACCTTTTTTTTTTCCGATACCATCATTTCATAAACTTGTTGCACCCAAATTCTACAGGACAGGATGCCCTCGAATTGAGCGTTTTTTTTATTTGTCCGGTGTTGAGATCGTGTTCACGGATGGCAATTGTTCGGATAGCGATAATGGGTTAATGTCCATCTATGCGGAATTGGTCATGCTCTCCATTCATAGGTCCCTAGGAGTCTTCCTAGCAACCTGGCACCGTGTCAGGTAGGAGCTTATTTAATTGGTTAGAGGCTGCTCGGGCAGAGCAACCTGGGTTGCAACCCAACCCAAGCTATCCAAGTCCCACCGATGGCAGCACCTGCCATAGAAGGGCAGTGGCAGATCGCTTGACTATGTATATATATATATATATATATATATATATATATATATATATATATATATATATATATATATATATATATATATTGGGCAGGTTGCCCACTACTCTATGGGCAGGCCCTGTCGCAAAACAGGCAGACAGACAAGCACAATGGCTAAATGCAGGAAATGGTCACTATAAGTGCTAGCGCAGTAAAACATGAAACAGATGCAAAACAAAATACCACAGTGATGTAAAGTAATGAAAAGCACTTAAAAATGTATTTTTTCCTTGTGCAGGTGAAACTGTTCCTGCTCCAAAATGTTGGCATTGGGGTCGGTGTGGCCTTGCTGTTTGTGATGGCCAAGTACAGCGAAAAGATAAACTTTGAGTACTTCTCCAGTCTACCGCAAGGCATGAGTCTGGCGGCTGCGTCGTATGGCGGCGGCATTCGCGATGACTCCAAGGCCGTTTTTGGAGGAATGGGCATGTGAGCTGTCCGAAATGCCCTTGGGTCGCCTTGAGACTGTGCATGTGTGGGTTTCAGCTGACTAAGACTGTGTATGCCAATTGAGGACCACGGAATGTGCGCAGCGTCTTGTCTTTGCAGCCTTTTGCTGTGATTGTCCAACCTGGTTTGGGATTTGGGAACCAGGCCTGTTGGAACTTTGTTTAGGCATAGCACATAGAATTTTCAAATCTTGTCGCAGTCATCAGCCTGGTTAGCAGCATTAAGAATTGGGGCAGTGGCAACTTTAGGCTTGGTGCTCACTTGAAATTTTTGCTGGAGGGCTCAACCTGATTTGTGGTGCATGAACCAGGCTAGCAACAACCTGTTTTAGGAAGTTATACATCAATTATATCAATAGTATATAAATAATACATAGTTATATAGAAGTTTGTTACGTAAAAGGCAACTTAAGTGGTGAGATTATGTGTTTACACTTTCATTGCCTGAAGGGTTTTTTCACTAAGTGTCCTGGTATGAGGAAGCCAGTTGGCAAGTGTCAGGGAAGAAACCTTTCTGGACATTGTGATGCGACGTCATCACTACACAGGTTTGAAAGTGTTTGCAGATTGTACAGACGTATTAATTTGAAGAATTTTTGTATTGTTGTTTACTCTATTTATTTTATATACAACATACATTTGCTTTGGAAGGCAATGAAACATATGGTATCCTGTCAACTAACATTTGCACATCTAGTTCTTTTTTTTTGCCATGTCTGTAAGTTTGTTATGGGAGAGCAATGCTATGAGGGCAATGCTATGAGCCTTTTTATTAATCTGTTTCAATAGTTTTATACTAATGCAGGTTCGACTTTGAAATTTGTTCATTCGTTTGTACGGTGCATCCTTTTAGTACCAGGTAAGATGACCTTTGAGCGATAATTATCATGTTTGGTTAGCAGTAGTAGTTTGAGGTTAATGACATAGCAGAAACTAAGTAAAGCTTGTGTTCAGGCTGGTTGGTTTTATACCAGCGGAGTCATTTGCGAGCGCTGCATAGTTATGACAGATACTGGGACCAGAATGCGCCAAACAAAATGTCGTATGATGTAGCTTCAAGATCTAAAACAAAAGGTAAAACGTATGATTTAAAATATTAACTGCTGCTTGAAACCCAGCTGAAGTGATTCAAGGATGTCCATGTCTCCAAAACAATTTAAAATTGTAAATGAGTGCCTCATTTCCAAGTAAGAATGCCGGGAGAAGTGGGATGTGGGTTTACTGTTTTATGGTCCATGACTTAGTTATCTGCTTTCTGTATTACATGCCCACTTCCTCTGAACGAAATCAAAGCATTGTCCTCTCTGTGGCCAAAGTTTTTAGGTAGTATTCAGCTCGGCCGAACTGTTTTGCAAGTTCTTGACAAAGTTGATCACTCACGTGGGAGACTGTCCCCAAGCTGCTTTCTGTGAACCTTTACAGCTCTCTACACCAACCAGACACCCACGCAGCTGTGGAATGAAAACGTGGCAGCGAAATCGGACTTAGTGGGAAGGTGGTCAGTGTAAAAGCTAAATGTACAACCAATACTTCTGATGCAGATTTGCCGCATCACAGTGCATGATTGCCTGCGTATTTTTTCTCTTATCTACAGCGCAGTGGAAGGTGCGGGGGGCTTAAGGCTAATCTGGCACTTTTTCGAAAAATTTGATTTGATGATTGCCTTACATTCCTTGGACTGGATTGCCTCTGTTCGGTACAGCAAATTGTTTTTCAAAGTACCGAGTGGAACTCTCTTAAAATAGGAAACTGCAAACTGGGGCTGAAACACCGAACTGTGCTGATTCACAAAGAAAACCGCGAAATACGGGGACAAACGGAAACAAACACGACAGGACCAGCGCCAACTTCCAACTGAACATTATTTCGCGTAAAACCTGCCTTTCTGTAAGCCAACATGCCGTAACAACCGTGCAATCAGGCATTCGCAAAGTCACGAAGCCAACGCATGCCGTACAACAGATCACTGAAAGAGATCTAACACATGAAGCATGATAAGTAACCACGTAACACATTTTATTATGGCCATCCAGAAGAAAAACCCAAACGACGTGAAGAAAGATATAACAAGCAGCTCTACACAAGTATGAAAATCAAACGATCATGACCTAGCAAACCCTTAACAACCGAAAACTATACCACCGCATGAGGAGTGAAACCAGGTGACCAACAAGACACGTGGAAAAAAGTGCAGAATGAAGATTTAAGACCAAAGTCGCGTCAAAGGTAAAAAAAGGCGAAAGGCGTGATGAGTGCAAAAACCTTTAACAACCAGAACTGGTCAATCAGCAGCCGTATGAATGATATCCGATGACCAACAAGAAACATGAAAAAAGTGAAAAAAGTGGAAAAGTGAGAAAGAGGCTCGGACCAAAGTCTGCATCAAAGGCATAAAATGCGAACAGGAATCCGCGCAAACAAAGGCGCATCATCAGAAAGAATTGAAGGGAGTGCACGACAAAACGATAAGCCTACAAAGATCCTTCTAGCAAAGTGAACTCCTCGTCGCTAAGCGTAATGGATGGCTTGCTGACGCACCTGCTCCCTTCTTTCCTGATATAATAGGCTTCCACCACCTCTCTCTCAAATCTGTCCTTTCCACTCCTCAAGAAGATAGTTTTGTCCAACTCAGGACGGCAATTCCTGCAAGCTTTGCAGTGATCCACTAGGAAGCTTCGTTCATTATTTCGCAGATTTCGGCAGTGCTTGCTGGCACGCTCATTGAAACATCGACCTGTTTGGCCAATGTAGATGAGCCCACAGCTTAAGGGAATCTGGCAAACAACCCGAGTTCTGCAATGTGTGAAATTCTTTTGATGTTTGAGAGTTCAAGCTGGTTGTTTTTCTCGGCTATTCATGGCGCAAAGCCTAGAAAGTTTGCATGGGGCTGAGAATGCGACCTGAACGTTATGTGTGCCTGCTATTTTCTTAAGGTTGTGCAAAACCTTGTGAATGTATGGTGCTACCGCCACACGGTTGCGCGAAACCGGATCTCTGCTTTGAGGACCTTGCTTTAACTTCTGCAGAATTGCTTCACACACGGAAGAAACCATACAAGAGGGATATCCTGCTTTTTTTTAACCGCTGAACTTGAGCGCTGAAACTTGACGAGGCCATATGGGGGCATGATTTGTTGAAAGCTGCTTGCAAGGAGTTAGAAACAATCGCCCGCTTCACGAGCTTCGAATGAGCACTGTCAAACGGGAGCAAACCTTTCTTTGAACACAGATTATACATCCAACACAAGCCATCCTTAAGAAACAATATCCTAAGATCCAGGAACTGGAGTTCACCATTTGTCGGGACCTCTTTTGGTGAAACTGAGACCTTGGCTATGGTCTGAGAACAAGGACATAGTCCGTGGGACTGCAGCGTCTATCTCATGCTCAGAAATATCCTTCAGAATAACCAAGAAATCATCAACATACCTGTGTACAGAAACTACGCACGGATCAACAAGGTGGCATCTGATGTCGGCTCCTACAGAGGAGAGAAAAATGTCACAAAGAACGGGTGCTACAGAAGAGCCAATGCAAATGCCCTTCTTCTGAACAAAGAACTTTCCTTCATACATAACAGCGGTCAAGTCGAGGTAAAACTCCATCAACAAAATGAAACTGTCAACGCTCATTCCTGCTGCATTTTGAAAACGGACTTTGCCGGTGGACTGGATGGTTCCCCTGACAGCCCTTAAGTCTTTGGTGGGGAACGGAATAAAACAGCTCTTCAGTGTCAATGTCAGTGGAGGACCCTGTGTAATTCTTGGGGGGCAATGTCTCCAGGTGTTTTAGCACCTCGCACGAACTTCGCACAATGAAAGGGTCATCGCCCACCAAGGGATCCCAGGTGGATTTCAAGGTAGCGACTGATAGGACGTTGCCACGTCCCCCTTTCCGAAACGATGGCGCGCAGCGGACAACCAGGCTTGTGGGTCTTCACGGCGAAGAAAACTTCGAGAGCCCTTCCTTTCTCTTCCTGGGCCATATTCTTTATGACCTCTGGGTGCATGTCTTCAAGGATCTGCAGAGCTTGGCTTTTTTGCTTCCGCACTTTGAACAGCACCTGTTTGAAGTTTTTATGAATTGCAGTTAAAGCTTTCTCACGAAATAATCCGGATGGCATAACTGCAAAGCCACCCTCTTTGTCAGCCTGCAACACAATGAGGTTGTTGTCTTTCAGAATACTTGCCGAGTACGAACAATGACTCTGCTCATGAAACAGCTGGAACAACTTAATACAACCTATTTGTTCAAGTGGATGTACCAAACAGTGTCGCCTCTAGGAATTGCCTGAACTGTGACTATGTAGACGGAAAGATTTAAAATCTATTTCTACGGAAATGAAATGCCAGCTGGCTGCGAAACTTATTTGGAAGGAAACGGGACAGAGAGGAAAACCTAGAATTAAAATTAGAATCATGAGCATTGAAATACACCCAGGGTGTCTCTTTAAGGGCTCCTCAGCTGTAGTGGCTAACTCGGTGTTTATTGCAAGTGAATCCCTCTTTGATCAAGATTCTTTCCTGATACGTTTCATTCAATCTCAGCTGTGAAGCGGCATTAGTAAAGATGTAAAGAACATGTGAGAAATGCAGAAGTTTGGCTTCAAGTGCACTGCGGTAAACCTGGCACTCGATCTGGTGACACGGCAAACAAGTGCAGGTTCCGATTTCCAAATTTCTGAGTTTCCATTTTCATCGTCATCATCAGTCTGACTATGTCCAGCAGTGCGCGCAGTCAGGCTGATGATAATGATGACATTTAATCCCTTTTCTGCCTGGAGAAGCGACCAATATAGTGCCAGTATTACAAGAACATTTTTTTACAACCAGCTCGAGAGAATATTTTTTCTGCAAAAAAGAAGCCCCCCCCCCCCCCCCTTTTTTTTCAGAATTGCATTAGGGCATCTAGCATTAAATAACGACTCATTGATAATTTATTAGAACACGTTCCAACTATTGTACTCTAACACACTCAGAAATTGGCTTGCATTTTTTTTTTATCTCGAGTTTTTATCTCTTGAGCGGTGGCCTGGTGGTTGAGCAGCTGCCTCGCATGCGGCAGGTGCGGGGTTCGATCCCCAGTGCTGCCGGGTACCCACCGGTGATACAACGGGTACAAGCTTTCCCCTGGTCTGGTGCTCGTCTTCTTTAAGGTGAAATGCTTGGGAAATGGGTCTTTGACCCCACTTTGTGTAGAAGGAAAAAACACCTTGTGCTGTGGCGCTGTTAGGCTCCAGATGCCTTTGCGCCATAAAAATTCGCAGTCATCATCATCTCGAGTTTTGTGAGAATGTGGAGTGTGGCTGGAAGATGCACGGACACATGGGGCTCTGAATATTTCTGGCAGCACGCAAAAGTGCATCTTCATCAAAGAGTCACTGCTGTCAGTTTCTGATCAAAACAGTGCCACTATTGTTTTGTTGACAGAGCTCAGGACCACATTCTTCTGACGGGGAAACTGCAGAACAAAATACCTATCGCCACCTATTGGGAAGAGTTGTAACTAAGAATAAAATGAGTGTAGGTTGTCATTGGCTTCCTGTGAAATGGGTGTAATAGATGGCACAACATAGGGGAAAATAGGATGAAAAAAAAATGCAGAAGGGCCTGGCTTTCTGTTGGCACTCTTTCAGCATTTTTGTGTGTGTGTTTATGCCACTATTTAGGACAATAGTTGATGATACCAGTCACTTCCCAGTCAAATACCAATCATAAATGGTGTCGGGCAAAGTGAGACAGTCACTGTGCCATTACTTATTGCGTGTTTATAAAAGAGGCACTAGGAAAATTGCATTGATAACAGGTCAATAGCAAACACCGTAGTAATCTTTGCTGATGACGTTGTGCTACTAATCAATTCAGGGTAGAAATTGCAGTGATTAAAGGCCTTCTGAAGAGGTTTTAGAATTCAATGAGTTTAAAAGGCCCGAATGTATGTAACAGGCAGTTAAAACATAAAAAATCATATTGCCTTAGCATTTGAAATGGCGACTTCGGCGTTCAGACTGCTCTGCAGTGCTCAACGACGGGCAGAGGTCTCGATAATGGCGTCACATACGACGGTGGTACATTTCCAGCGAAGAAACAGTTGTTTCATGAAAGAAAACCAACGCCTTTGAACGTGAAGCTCACAAAGCATTGTTTAACGGCATCGAACAACGCGTGTAGCAGCATGCAAACGAAGACAGCGGACACCTGGAATCTCGGCGATAATGACGTCACTGGTTATTTCCTCGCTCCATCCCAACGCAGTGAGGAGAAGCCTGAACATCGTCGTGGTTTTGTTCGACATTTACGTCAGCATTTTAAACGCTAGTGCACAAATATTTTGCATGCTTTCCATAGAAGCTCTGTAGGTTAGAATTCTTGAATAACCTCGAATTTCATTTCAGCTTCCCTCTAAGAACCTAACTTGCAAAGTGCACTGACAGCATTAGAAAGTAATGTTAACTAAAGTAATGCACTGCAGTCTGGGAGTAACTGTTTACTGTAGGTGGCCAAGTATAGGAAGCAGCAAAAGGAGGCATCTGTATAGGCCAAGTAGGAACCATTGGCTCTGCCCATAAGTGCATAATAAGGAGGGTAAGATGAAGTGGAGTGCACTTGGCCGGCAAACTCGGGTCATGAAAAGCAGCTTGTGTGTATTCAAGAGGAAAGCAGCTATCTTGCCGGTACTCACCTGGTAGATTTAGGGGCTAACAAACAGGAATTAAATTTAATTTGAGATGGCAGAGCTAACTACGGAAGGAAAAATGATGGGAAGAGGGCAGAGCACATAGGAGTGAGTGCACAACTCGCTCAGTTTTAGAGCGCAGCTCCTAGCCACCCGTTCCTGCATTCCGCATCGTAGTCGTCGGCATAGCGCGCCGCCTTCACACGCCACCTGCCACCACTGGCAGGTGCCTGTGTTGAGCTGTGCTCAAATTTTGTATTACCGACTATTGTAGTTGTCTATTGATTTTCCATATACTGGGCTACTGGTTAATTATTTCACGCTGTGTTCATGTTTGAGAAGTTCTGCGGAGCTCCCGTAAGATTCATGAATACAGGCCAGGTTGATGTTGCCAAGCTAGTCAAGAAATGCCATGGCAGTTCCATTTTGATGAATTATTCTTGTTACAGGTGCCACTCTATGGGAGTCGAATGCGTTTATACTCATTTATCCTAGTTTTGTGTTCTGTTTGATTGTACTTAGCAGATTTTCCTTTTTGGAGGAAGCCTGGTGAATGCTGTGTCTAGGCAAGGGAACACGAGTGCTTAGTTTTGGCAGCCTCTGTTATGGCACTGTCACTGACTAAAGCTATCACAGAAGTGACCAAAGCATTATCGCTTGTATTGAGAGGGCAAGCATGGCACACTCGCTGTTGTGACTTGCGTTAGTGCTACTGAGAGGAGCTAATATGTATTGCACCTTTTGATCCCCGTAATGGGATCCCTGACAGCTGATGTCGAATGGCATCTAACAAGTTTTCATACTGCATCCATTTCTGCTGCAGGTCCTTGGTGTGCATGTACACTTCGAGTTGTACGCGCTTGAACATTAATGACTCAGGGTACATCTTGTACATTGTTGTACATTGTGTCTGTTCAGCAGTTTCAGGGTTGCAGCTATTTTCTACCATGGGAATGATGCAAGTTATGTTTTTTTAGTTGTCCGTTTCGTATTAATGCCTTTTGACTTTATAAAGTATGTAGCCAGTTCAGAGCTCTTTAGTCAAGCAAGCCAGAGGACCTTAACCTTTAAGTACTAGATTTAAAAGTGCGGAAGGGGCTAGTTATTATTCGAATGTATATTTGACCATCTAGTATATCTTACTAGCTTCCATTCTTTTCTTGTTGCTGAATGAACTAATTAATTTGCTGAATTAACTTAACTAGAGGACAAGAAGATGAAACGATCTAGTTCAGCAGTTCTCGTAAAATAGGCTGTAGGTTAAGAAGTCTTAGCATCAGCAGTTTTTCAAGAAAGTCGTAGGCAAAGCAGCCACATTCAGGGCACTTAAGGGTTTGGTTTTTAAAGACAGCACAATGCTTTTTTGTAGCCTAGTCTGGATGTGCTGAATACAGTTTCACTACCTGTAGGCGGATGTTACTAACAAGTGACATGGTCTCGGGGAAAACATTGCATTTGAAGTTGAGAATAACAGCTGGATTTATTAAAGAGCTCTGCGTGAAGCCACTTGTCTTGCTGCATTTGACTTATAAAATGAAGTATATAATTTTTCAAGTGCTCTTTTTTTTTTATTTGTAACCAGAGAGAACACCAAAGATGGATCATGACATTCTGCATTTTGTATTTTGTTGAGATTGATGCAAGTTTTATTGATATTTCATGGTTGTTCGTCTTATTGTTTCTTGACGCTTCCTTGTGAGAAACCAATGAATTCTTTGTTTTGTTTTTCATAGTAACTTCTTGTTTTGAGTTTCTGTTCATTCATTGCTTTGGCCATTCTGCCATACATGTCAGTGGTCATTTTGACACTTTTTTTTTACTTGAATGACATTGTGTTCCCATTCGGCTAATTGTGGTGCCTTGTTGCCATTTCTTTTTTTGCTTTCTAGTGCTATGGCTTTTACCATAAGCATGTGTCAGCTGCTGTCAAAGTTAACATCCGTTGAATGGTTTCAAACACTGTGTGGCCAACAAGTTGTAGAACCTGCAAAATCTACACAGTTAATTTATGCACTTGGTATGTTTTGAGGCTCTTAGTGTGGAGTACCTTGACTACTAAGTTAGTTGGTGCATATTGGAGCAAAGTAGAAAAAGCTTCCATGAAGTTCATGTGAAAATTCTCATTAAGGTTCAACTGCTAATTTTGTCGTATTTATTTGCATAATGAATGCACTTTTTTTCTAGGAATCTCTGGGAATTTGAGGGGTGTGTTCATTATGCGAAGTAAATCAGTTGTAAAAAATTTTAAGCGATGACAACAGGGCAGGAAGCAGACCAATGGAATAACCGCTTCATCCTGTGCAGCTCACCTTCAAATTAAAACAAAAGGCATTCTTCAGCACGGTTTTCATGCTTGAGAGCATAGTCATCGATTGTGACCTTAAACCCACATGTATGACCTGCATGGCAGCCCATAATACTGTCCAAAAAGACCAAAACTAGCATTCACTCTAGCATAGCTCACAGAATTCTGCGTGCAGCCTAACTGCAACAGTTTGCAAAATGCTTAATTCTGCAGACAGAGCAAGGAAACCGTTGTGACCACGTGTGGTTTCTACTGGTTCCTGGATTCCTCATGGAACATTCTTATTGACAGTTCATCCCGTAATGTGGGGTATAGTAGTCTTGATATTCAACAGATGGCGCTTCACAGTATTGCATAATTGCATCGCTAGCATTCGCTTTCATCATCACCACACTGCATGCCAAAAAGAAATTGGTGCATTTAGTATGTGAGAAGGAAAAAAAAAATTGTACTTTTTAACAGTCACTATAGGGGATGCATTTCATTATGTGAGGAAATACGGTAGTATCAGAGCTGCGCTCTTATAGTTGTCATTTAGAGCTCTTGTAACAAAGAGCGATAGCTTCACAGCAGCACATGTGGCTCATGACTAAATGACAAATCGCAGCTCTTGCACGAAGAGTACATATTCCTTCGATCACCATGAATGACTGCCATTCCCTGTGGTAGCATTTCTGTATGTGCCTTACATGACTTTGTGCCTAAAGTGTACATAGAGTGATCTGTTATATACCATATTTGTCGATATGTGCAGCTGTTTCTGTCTTAGTGGCATTTGACTTTTTTTTACTTGTTGTATGTTGTATTGTTTCGAATTTGGCCTTTTTGTTCATGTGTATGTTGACATTCCTTGGCAAAGTCTTTTTTTCCACTTATCGCTTTAGTGCTAAAACGTGTAACCATGTGCCTCTTGATCATGTAAGCAGTAGAATTAAACAGAGCAACATTCTGGAGCAGTAGCCCCTGTGATATTGCCAGTAATTGTTGCATGACTATGCCTCAGTTACTTGTTTTGTACTTCAAGGTCGTCATTTCTATTGGGCCACCTGTGCTTATACAGAACTTACGTACCCACATAGCGAAGCCAGCTGTTCACGCCTTCCTGGCTTATCTTGCGTCGTAGAAGTGTACAGTGCACTGTTGGACATGAAAAACGGTAGGGTGGGGTTGTTTTTGTTTCAGCTATGACGTCCCTATGCTCACATGTTTGTTACCCAAGCCTTGGGCACAGATTTTGTGTTTCCAACTGCCAGGCACATGTTGCGTGCAGCTTGTCATGATACAGACTGCTCTCGGCTGTTGCCTCCCCCACCCCATGCAATGCATTGGTTTCTGGCACCCACTGCCAGTTAGAGGGTTGTGTAGAGGCACAGACATATCATTGGACTGTGTTCTTGTGGAGTGGACACTCTTGACCACTTAGCAATAAAACATTGATGCTGTGATATGGTTTCTTTGCCTTTTTTTCTTTCAAGCATTTACCACCGTTATTACATATCGGGTTAGGTATTGCAATCTGCAGTATTTGTGAAAAATTTCCAGCAGCCGGACATGGTGGTGTTGTTCATGTAATGGATGGCTGTCGAAATTTTGATCATTTGTTATCTTTATATGTCTTTGCTGATAGCAGGGAAGAAGGATCTGCAAATGTTTTTCTCCGGAAAAAGTGCCTGGAGCACAAAAAATTCACCACAAAGAGGTCGACTCCGTGTTTACAAGTACTATTGTTTTTGCCAGATATGGTTGCTAAGAACTGGCAATATATTACAAGGAGAGGCCTGCAAATTTATTCAGAAAATGTATGACTGCTGTGGAGACTACCCAGTTATTTTTGGTGTCCTCCAGTTGCATTTTTCTTTTAAAAATCTCAGATGGCACACTAAGTTTTTTTGCAAACTTTGGAGGTTTTTTCGTCAAAAGAAATAAGCAATAACCGATATTAATGGTGCATTCTGCAGAAACTAATTTACCAAGCAATGTAGAGTTCACCCGCATGTACTTAACAGATAAGGAAATATTGGGCAAACTTCAGAAAGCACACAACCACAAAAACATTTAGTGGCAATAAAAAAACAATCCTTAATATCCTTACCTTCTGTCTGGATAATGTAGACTATACATATATTCATAAGCATTAAAATCTGGTCCCAAAATATTGCTTATGTAGTAGATGAAGCGCCTCGAAAGAGACCCTTTGTTTCCCACATTACATTTTTCGCCTACCTTCCTTGGTTATGGTGAAGGACTTGAAATCCGTAGAGTATGTTCAATTATTCTTGTCGATTCATGATTTTCGGTGCAAGTACGGATAACATAAGTTGCGTTTGTCGAAGTACTTTGCGCTTTTTAAAGGGAAGTGTCTCTGAGACCTCTACGAGAAATGTGCACAGTGTTCACAGCAGCACACTGTGCCGAGTTCTGAATTCAAAAAAACTTCGTTCCCTTCTTTTACATTTCAGTGCACAGGCCGCACAAGTTCCCGCTGAACAAACCTAGCTTGCTGCGTAAATGGCTCCCAGCGAGGGGGCAAATGAAGTTTAGGCCCAGCAGGCACCAGACACTGCACAGCTCACTTCGAGTCAAGCACCTTCGGGTGCTGCAGGTCTCAAATAAATTGCATGCTTAGCTGCACTACACAACCACAAAGTGCACAAAACTTAAGTAAACTACACTGGTGAAAACAAAAAAAAAATCCAATCCGTGGTACAGTCAACAAGCCACCAAATGTCAATCCGAAGTGCTGTCTTCCCGGCATACCTCTGGCGTCTATGGTGGATGAGGTGCAGAGCCGCCAGTTTTCCCTCTAGTAAATAGTAGGAAACTATGCCCACAGCTCTACGCATGGCTTTACATCAGCACTATAGTGCTAACAATGGGTCTCTATTCTGAGAAACAGTATTCAGGGACTTTTTGGAGCTAAATTACAATATATTTTAATCATTCGTTGCGTCCAATACATCACCATGGGTGACCTCATATACAGAGGAAGCCCATAATGAAATTTGGTGTTTCAACCTCTTTAACAGCGAGAACTGTTAATGGGAGATAATCCGCGGCGGACACGCGTAGTTTCGCGACGCGCCGATGGATGGCGCCCGAAGCGGAAACTGTCCCCGCCGGTTCGCGCATAACGTACTCTACTGAAAAATGTATATAGGTTCAGCAAATAGGGTTATAATAATAATAATTGTTTTTGGGGGAAAGGAAATGGCGCAGTATCTGTCTCATATATCGTTGGACACCTGAACCGCGCCGTAAGGGAAGGGATAAGGGAGGGAGTGAAAGAAGAAAGGAACTGAGAGGTGCCGTAGTGGAGGGCTCCGGAATAATTTCGACCACCTGGGGATCTTTAACGTGCACTGACATCGCACAGCACACGGGCGCCTTAGCGTTGTTCCTCCATAAAGACGCAGCCGCCGCGGTCGGGTTCGAACCCGGGAACTCCGGATCAGTAGCCGAGCGCCGTAACCACTGAGCCACCGCGGCGGGTGAAATAGGGTTATGCCAAATTTGGTTTGGCTTTACATAGTCGGATACAACTTAAGTCTGCAGTGAAGCTCCGCCCACATTCAGGACCGGCGCACAGAATTCCTCCACGACAAAAATGTAGGCCGTTGTTAAAACTTCTCTTGCCACCTAAACAAGAAGCTAACCATGAGAAAAAAAGTTATAAGCTCTAGAATTTTGATATCTGGCTTGTTTAATAAAGTCAAATATTAAAATGCTGCTTTCGTTCACTTTTGTGACTGGCTAGCGGAGTAATACAGTACGCCGCGGACCGTGGCCCAGTGTTAACAACTGCTGTTTTTTTAAGTTTTATCCTACTATAGCATGGACGTCCGGAAGTGGCTCAGGCTATGAGGGATGCCGTAGTGGAGGGCTCTGGCTAATTATGACCACCTGAGGATATTATAAAACATGCACTGCCAATGCATAGTACACAGACCACTAACACGTACTTTTCCTCTATCGAAATGCTAGCGCAGCGGGCGGGTTCGAATCCGCGACTGTCATGCACTTCCCACCATTCTGTGCGGCTACAACGACATAAAACTGTCATTAACGATACAGGCGAGCCTTTGGACTCATCCGGTTCTGCGCTGCCGCCACCGAGCATTTCAAAGGGCGAATCTAACGGGTGAAAGGCAACAAAGACTACACACTAAACAGTAGCGCGAAAGACTGCACTATAAACACAAATTGGCCCATATTGGAGTTAAAAGGGAACAAACTGTCCTCAAGCGCACTCCTTTCAGGGGCAGGGTGTCCTGTCTAAGTCCCAGGATCAATCACTTAATGTTCGGAATGCTTACTCTTGGAAATGGAGGCATATTCCCATCACAAAGCATAGTAACCAAATGATGCAGTTGGCTATAAGACGAGGCTTTTAAAAACGGCGCCGGAGTTTTCGAGGGTAGCAGTTAAATACAGTAGACTGAAACATCAGTTAAAATCTTCGCATGTCCTGGAACTTATTCTGGAACGGTATTTCCGTTACCAACCGTAAGCTTGGTTTGGTTTATGAGGTTTAACGTCTCAAAGCGACTCTGGCTATGAGGGACGCCGTATAGTAAAGGACTCCGGAGATTCCGACCATCTGGGGTTCTTTAACGTGCATTGACCTCGCCCAGTACACGGGCCTCTAGAATTTCGCCTCCGTCGAAATTCGACCGCCGCGGCCGGGATCGAACCCGCGTCTTTCCGGTTAGTAGCCGAGCGCCGTAACCACTGAGCCACCGCGGCGGGGTTTGAATCGAGGAGTTCTGTACTGTTAAGTTCTGTTATGTCCAAACAGATATAACAGTCGAAATCAAGAGGAAGAAATTGGCTTGGGCAGGGCATGTAGCGCAAAGGCAAAGTCGGAGTGGAAGCGTCTCCGTCTCAAACGCCAACCGTAAGTATTCCGAACTTTTAGGGATGGAAATTGCACCAAAGCTTGGGCAGCATGCCCCGCCCCTAAAAAGAAGAGCGTTAGATCACAGCTTACTCTCTTTTTACTCCCATAAGGGAGATTTGTGTTTAGAGCGCACCACTTGCATCACTCAAGGCTGCAGCTATGTACTATGATGGTCTAAGAAATCAGGAAACTAAATTTCTCGTTGCGTCGGCGCTATATTAGAATCCCGCACGCACCTGAAGTATTTTCTGCTGGATATCACTCGGAAGGAAAATTTCTGGATTCTACGGATTTGCTCGGGTTCATGTTCAACTCAGTCCGGCCTCACGTTCAGTCTTGTTTGGCCTAAGGTTTGCCGCAGTTTTCGGGTCATCCTCGTCTGCATTTGGCTATAATTGATTTTAAAAGCATTTTGTGCTTAGTATATGGTCTTCTGACCAACTGTGGTACCGTTTTGAAATAACTTCGTAACCTAAATCATGCCCATAAATGCATGCCCTCGCACCCCTCCGCTATGTGACCTTGTCAGCGCTCATGTGCCCACTGACACTTATGGGAACTTATTAGCAGGCCTTCACTCAGTCACCAGCAGAATGGACAACCAAGATACGCCCTTGTTTGCAAAGATGCCTATAGGCTATCACAGTAATATGGTCGACTTCTTTCAGTAGTAGCCTCATGTGGCATGTCAGGTTTTTTGTCCATATAGTGCAGCCGAACAACAAAGCCACTGCGGAGGCAGAAATATTGATCGACACAGAAAACCGTAGTGCGTCTAAAATCCACTGCAGTGCGTCAAAAAGTGCGTTTATTTTAGCGTTTCATCGCTTTAAAATGCGTTCAACCGATTCAGGACTAACGTTGCTTCAACAAGACCACACGTATTCGTTGACCAATATTCTCTGGTGCGCATCTCTCTGGTCAATCTGGCACTTAATTATAAGCTTGATGTTATAAGCCCGCAGTCCGCTTAAAAGCGTGACTCCATGCCGCATATGACGGCCTCCGCGCAATGGCCTGCGTAAAGACGTCGGAGGTGGTCAGCATCACACTTATAAGGGTGACGTTGTGGCCCGCAGTCGGCTTGCAAGCGTGACACTATACAGCAGAGCGGCCTCCTAGCAGTGGCCGTGTAGCAGGGCCTGCATCAGGGCGTCTGCAAATCTCACTTATGAGCGTGACGTTATTGGCCCGCAGTCCGCTTATAAGCGTGACGCTACCGCAGGGGGGCCTCCTCTCGGTGGCCGTGCAGTAGGGCTTGCATCAGGGCGTCGGCGTCGGCGGGCGGCCCCAGCGCTCGGCGGCACGCGGCCACGGTGCGCGCCTTGTGAGTGCCCGCCCTGAGCGCGGCCGCCCTCTCGATGCCCCGGTTGAGTAGCCGCACGCAGCGCGACAGCTCCTCGTGGCTCTGGCAGCGCACCCGGTGGTCGCTGACCAGCTCGCGGTTCAGTGCCTGCAGCTCCTGGTACCAGCGGCGCATGCCGTCACTGCGACAGAGGGCGCGCGCAGCGGTCATGCTGTAGGGTGCCTCGAGGCGCGGACATCGAGGCACCCTATCGTGCTGGAACTCCAAACAATGAACAGTTGGTTGAGTTGATCTGAACTTATATTGAGGAGCATGAATTGAGTACAACCAAGCTAGCTATATGGAAGGATATGGCAGGGGTTACGTCAAGAGACAGGAAGTAAGCAGAGTGGGTAAAAGACCAAGCGTGAGTTAACGATATCCTGACTGAAATAAATAAAAACGACCGTTGGCAGGCCGTGTAATGCATGAAGAACAGAGTCGATCTTAATATCCAACCCTTTTTTGCCCGTACTAACGCTTTCAAATACAGTTTTTTTCCGCGTACCGTGGAGAGTTGGAACTCTTTAAATGGAAATATACGTGCCTTTTCTGTGTCTGATTTTGCGTCCGAAATTGAGACGTAGCATTATATGATGTTGTATGCAGCGTTTGTTTCACATTTTGCCATGTACCCCTTTATGCGCGCAACTGTACCGCATGATATATGTAACCACTCCTGCTATAGCCCCTGGAATGGGGCTGCAGTATTTTCAAATAAATAAATAAATAAATAAAATAAACAGAGTGCATTTGGAGACCCCCCCCCCCCCTATTTGTTAGCTTCATATCAAATTTCTGGAATTTTTTGCCAGCTGATACATGATGACAGACGACGACGCCGGGATTTCATCAGAACGAGCTTCATACACTATCACGTAAAAACGGTGCGTCAAAGATGTGAGAAGTAGTGCAGAGTGACAAAACACAAAGAAAAGGGAAGATATTCGAGTTTTGTATGGTCGCATTTCGTCCTTTTCAGCACTTTCGCGCTGCCGTGCGCAACAGAGGTATTTAATGCATCCATATTCTCCCACAATTTGGGGGGGAGGGGGGGGGCAGGTCAAGCGAACGCGAAAGGGTGCTCTTCAGGCAGCACTCCCCCCTAAACCTGCGCCATATTGTCTGCAAATAAATGCCGATTTCAATGTCATCGTGAGTGTAAACGTCGCCTGCGGTATGACTCATGCGGCCGTCGTCTGCTCTGGGCTTTGTGCGTTGGTATCTACGCCCTCCCTCAAATGGCTGCATTGCGAAGGCATCCGACTGCCGGTTTGTCGATGCGTGCCGAACAAAATTCCAAGATTTAGTTGTTTTTTTTTTGGACGACGCTTTGGGCCACGATGTTGCCACAATGTCTCGTCGCTCATCATCTGTATATCTACAGGTTTTGCTGCTGCCATTCCTGGGACAGCTGCTGTCGCTGCCCGCAGCACAGCTAGCTGATAATAGTGACGATGAACCGTGCGTGAGCAAATTCTCTGGCCTGGACGAAGAGCCAATCTGCTGCGACTTATCTTCAAGTCTGCTGCTTCACCCACCGCCGTTTTTGGACACGTTCACTTTGCTCGTCTGGCAACGCGGGACGATGCTACTTACTCCGCCTCTTAAAAAGCGTGCACGTTTGGACGACGCTGCCACAATGTCTCGTCGCTCATCATCTGTATTTCTACAGGTTAGTTATCTTCAAACTTGATGTTACCGAAGTAATGATGTTTGCCTTTTGGCAGTGTCGAGGCTGCCCAGCCATTTATTCAAACATGCTTGCGCTGCTCTTGTGTTTTGCGCTTGTTGCTTCTTAGGGGGGCGTACAAGTAAACCCAGGGCCCGTGACAAAGGCCGAGGAAGATAAATTAGACGCCGTGGCAGAAACCGTAAAGCGACTTGAAGCAAGTAACGCCACTCTTCTTGAATCAGTACCAAAAGTGCTAAATATTCACGCCGCACTCAAAACAGACCTATAGAAAATGTAACCAAACGTGTTCAAGAACTTGAAACTAAATTTGAATTGGCTTCATCTGTTAAGGCTTCGGTAAATCTCTAAACTGGATTACCTAACATCGTCATTAAAATTGATGACCTAGAAAACCTGTCGCGACGGTCAAATGTTCTGGTTTGGTTTGGTTTATAGGGGTTTAACGTCTCAAAGCAACTCAGGCTATGAGAGAGGCCGTAGTGAAAGGCTCCGGAAATTTCGACCACCTGGGGTTCTTTAACGTGCACTGACATCGCACAGTACACGGGCCTCCAGAATTTCGCCTCCATTGAAATTCGACCGCCGCGGCCGGGATGCAACCCGCGTCTTTCAGGCCGGCAGCCGAGCGCCATGTTTTATAATATCGCCGACAGTGACTCTTCCGAAAGTTGGAAGACTTCAGAGCAACTTGTCAACGACTTCTGCCGCGCTAAGCTTGGCGTCACTGTGACTTGCGTTTCTATAGGGCACATCGTGTGGGCCGTTTCTCGATTCTAAAAGACACGGATGGCGAATTCCTTCAACGAAAAAGAAATTGAAGCCATTCTAAGTAATGGCCGCAAACTGAAGAAAACGGATTTTTGTATGGGGAACTTGCGCTGAAGTTTGCGTGCCGATTGCAGCGCCATAACAGACTGCCTAGCGAGAAGAGCAAGCAGTTTTGGATAGTACTTTTAGTACTCTTTCGCGCCACCTTCAGGCGCTTATTGGCGTGAGCCTCCGCGCTCTGTCGAAGGCTCGCGTGCCATGCGTCAGCTATCTGGGCTACGCCGAGAGAAGCTAGGCAATGAATGCTGTTAGCCAAACGCGGGCATCTAATCGCGCAGAATGTGTTCTCGCGTTTGCAGCGGCCCAAGTGGCTGACGAAAGCAGTTTTGAGTCGCCGAATGGAACAATTTCAGTGCCACCTTGGCAGCGCAGGTTCCCCATTGGACGGGACTACTCGCTTGCTGTGCGTGGTAGACGCCGCCAGCTGCTTTAGTTCCCCAAAGCGATTAAAAAAGGTGACCACGTGCGCCTGTCTTCATACCGATAAGGATATTTATCTGTGGGATGTTGCGAGTGGCCGAGCGGTGCCAGTTAGTCTTTCCATGACAGACTGACCGGTTCCAACAGCCACCGTATCTTTTCCAGCGTCTTCGTCATGCTCGTTGGCTCACGCCAATAAGCGCCTGAAGGTGGCGCGGAAGAGTACTAAGAGTACTACACAAAACTGCTTGCTCTTCTCGCTAGGCAGTGTTATGGCGCTGCAGTCGGCACCGCAAACTTCAGCGCAAGTTCCCTATTAACAGAAACTTGGTTGGATGATTATATTCCGGATGTTAATATTCTTCTCAGTGAATCCGAATTTTGGTTTTTTCGCTGTGATAGGTAAAATAGAAAAGGGGGTGGCGTCCTTATTGCTACAAAGAAACAAATATCTGCTATTCCCATTGTTGTCACTACTTTTCTTGAATGTGTTTGGATACGTTGCAAAATCGGCGTTGATGATGCTGTTATTGCTGCCTTCTACCGACCGCCAGATATGACCGTAACATTTTCTGGGGAATTTAATAGATTCAAGTAACACTTGTTGCGGGGCTAGTTGGTTCATAGTTCTATGTACAAATGTTAGCGCAAAAATAAGAGACAATCACAATAAAGGTGGGCAAGACAACGCGCGTTGTCTTGCCCACCTTTCTTGTGATTGTCTCTTATTTTTGCGCTAACATTTGTACATAGAAAATTTCATAGATTACTGACTGACTTACATGTGCGCTTTCCTAACGCCGTTCTCCTTGTATTTGATGATTTTAACTTCCCCAACATTGATTGGCCTAATCTTACGGTTAACTCCAGTGATGAGGAAGCCCACATGCTCGTTCATACCTGCTTATATTTTTCGCTTGTTCAACTTATCACTAATCCTATTCTTGATCTCGTCCTAACAAATAACCCTGACATTTGTTCCGATATCTTGCATTTACAAGGCCTATCCGATCACGACATCATCACGTGGTACATCACTCGGCCATTCAGTAGAAAGAAAACTTCCACGAAGCGAATTCATTGCTACAACTGCGCTAATTTTGATAGGATTAACTGTGCACTACAATCATTTTCGGAGGACTTCCTAGCTCACTATTCGTCTCGCTCGGTCCAAATAAATTGGCCATCGCTTAAAGACACATTGAATCTTGTTGACAAGTTTGTGCCAGTCATCAACATCATATATCATAAAAAAATGCAGCGTGGCTCACAAATCGCCTTCGTCGTCTTAATAATGAGAAGAAAAAAACGTTTGTACCGTCAAGCAGTCAAAACATCGTCATGGATAAAGTACAGGCATTGCGATCACGAATATCAGGAACTGCTTAAAACAACTCATTTCTTCAGTCACGACCTGTCTACCATGTTAACCAATAACTCTCATAGATTCTGGCGCGTCATCTATCCGAGTTCCCACCCCGGAATAGTACTAGTTAATACTGACGGTGAATCAGTCACTGAAACTGAATGTGCACAGCTTCTTAATGACGCATTTTTATCCGTGTTCACCCATGAAGACAGCACTTCCTCGCCCATGTTACAGCCATCTTCCGTCACTTCCATGCCAGAAATTATCATTAGTGAATCAGGCATTCTTGCCCTTTTGAATAACCCCAAAATTACTACTAGCTCTGATCAATTTGGTTTTAATGACAAAATACTAAAAAAATGACTCTTAACCTCTGTCAGGCAATATCATCGTTTTTTTCACGATCATTATCATCTGGTACAATTCCTGATGACTGGCGTACAGCGAAAGTAATACCCATTTTCAAATGCGGAGATCGCACTATTCCACTTAACTATCGCCCTATCTCATTAACCAGTAACATCTGTAAACTCCCCGAGAACGTAATACCTACTCAAGTCAGCAATTATGTAGAGGGGCACGATATCATTTTCAAATACCAGCACGGTTTTCGCAGGGGTTATGCATGCGACACCAAACTCGCTGGATTTACTAACGACATATTTTCCGCAGTAGACGCATGCTTACGAGTTGACGCAGTATTTTTAGACTTTTTAGAATTTTTTGATCACGTTCCCCACCACAGGCTCCTAACCAAATTGACACACTTAAATCTCCATCCAAATGCTATTTCATGGATAAAACAGTCCATCTACAATAGAAAACAACTCGTCGTCTGTCCCCGTAACATCTGAAGTCCCCAGGGCAGTGTACTTGGGCCTCTGCTTGTTTAAATTTTTACTAGCGATCTACCCAAGTGTGTATCATCTCAAATTAGGTTATTCGCGGATGATTGTGTTATATATCGTAATATATTACTAATGAAACCGACCGCCATTGCTTTCAAACTGATCTTGACGCTGTAACGGCTTGGTGTTATTCCTGGCTAATGTCTCTAAATACATCTAAAACAAAGTTAATTTCGTTTACTAACCGCTCCACTCGAATTCCTACAGCCTACTTCCTCAATAACGATAGCGTAGAACTTACAACAACTTACAAGTACCTAGGAGTTCACTTTCAGTCTGACCTAACTTGGCATTACCATATTAGCACAATCTTAGCATCAGCAAACCGCGCACTCTGCTTTCTTAGGCGTAATCTCAAACACGCGCCTTCATACTGAAAAAAAAAAAAATTGCTTACATTACGCTAATTCGCCTGAAAGTTGAGTGCGCTTTTGCCATATGGAATCCTCAACAAGCATACGTCATAAACAACACTGAATCCCTTCAGAACCGTGCTGTTCGCTTCATCTTTTCAGATTATTCACGCTTCACCAGTGTCACAGCGTTAAAACAACGTGCCGAGTTGAAACCACTATCGTGTCGACGCCATTCCGCTCGCCTAACCTTACTTCACAAATTGTATCGTCATTCTACCCTCCACGATGACTTATTTTTGCCACCCCTTGCAGTCTCCTCGCGCAGTGACCACGATAACAAAATAAAACGCATAACGTGCCGTTCATCGCTTTACGCGAAATCATTCATTCCTTGCACCATAATACACTGGAACAAGCTGCCATCACACATAGCAGCTGAGGTTAACTTACAATCCTTTCAGCATTTGCTAAAGCAAACCATGGACTAACAGATTTTGTATTTTGTTGTATTATGCAGGCATTATAGTATTACTGAGTATTTTATTTTGCGTTGTTTGTTGTTTTACTTGTGTACAATACTAGCTTTGTTTCATACTTCGTTATTGCATGCGTTATTTGTTTTATTTCAAGTGCCTGTGCCGTATTTATATTAATATGCTTGTATCCCCCCCTGTGTAATACCCTCACACGAGTGCCCTCAGGGGTGTTGTTAATAAAAATAAAATAAACACTGAAAACTAAACATCCTGACAGAAGTGCCTCTCTGGTTTAAATTGAACTTGTAAAAGGTACCGCCGTCCTCAACCAAAATTGTCTTGAATTGAACCCTGGCGTTTCGGATCCCTGCAGCCTGGTTCTTTTGGAGACGATGCCTCCTTTTCAGGTAGCTTATGTATTTTTTTAAAAGACGTGCCTGCATAAATTAACAAGCGTAACGAAGCATAGGAATTGAATATTCCTGGCTGCGTAAGAAAGCCGACGAGCTATAGACTCCCACGGTTCAGTGGGTCCAGCGAGTCTAATGCGGTCTCTCCCCATCAACTGCCTTTAGCCCGAAAGTTGGGTTCTCTCTCTGTCTCTCTCTCTCTAGGTTCGACTCGCTCTCCATCACTCACTAGTCTCTCATAAGGCGGCAGTCCTCGGCACGCAGCATCAGGCCCCGGACGATGCTTGCGGTGTCCGCCATGTTGGCCGAGATGGTGAGCCTCGCCGACTCGTGCTCGCGTACCTGTACGGAGAGGTCACAACGACGGGTTTTCACCTCGTGGACGGCTCCCTTGCTTTGAGCCACTGTACAGCAATACTATATCAGGGAGGTTTAGTGGGGTGGGATCGTAACAAAAACCCGAACGACGTCACGGCCTCAGGGTCACGTGATCACATTTGACCAATAAGATGGAGAATATTCGTCTTTTGAAGCGCAAGCTTCACTGCGCTAGGTTTTCAAGAGGGCAGCGTCAGTACTGTCACGTGAAAGGTGTCACGTGGCAGGTCATGTGACCTACTGACGTCACCAGAATCTGCCCACCGTGGCAGGCGGCAACAGTCCAATCAGGCAGCGGGAATTTCATCGACGCTCTACAGACAATCCGTTCGGCAGTGTGTGTGTGGCGCTTGTGAACGTAGCCATGCAAATGAATCTCGCTTCTCACCAGGGTTAACCAAAGTTTAAACCACAGCTAATTTTTCAGCTGTTAGCTGCACAGAGGCTCTCTGGATGAGTATTAATACCTCTGGATGAGTATTAAGGAAGGAAATTTTTAGTGAAACATAAAAGTCACTGTGTCTTAATGACAGGATGTTGAGTAGGCAAAGAGACAGCCTCATGTTAGATGGTGCGTACTATTCCGGCCTTTTTAGAGCGCAGCTAGCTCTCATGTGCCCGTTCCTGACTTCCGCGTCGTAGTCGTCGTAACCGGTTTTTTCCATATATATATATATATATATGGATGTGGTGGATGAGTGTGTGTGTGTGGATGGATGGATGTGTGTATAGACGGATATGGCTGAACCCTTTAAATCGGACGGTGGCTCAAGCCGCCTATCTACAACTCGTAAAAATTTTGCTCTTGTCTTGATTTTAGACCCCAGTCAGATCCCGGAGGGTGGCTAGCAGTGTAACACGCCGCCGGCCAGTCGTGAAGAGCTGCGCTCAAATTTCGCACTACCAGCTAGCGTAATCGTGTGTTAGTTTCTTGAGAAGTATTATGTGATCCGCCAGTCTTTGCTGTTGATATACGTGCTTAGGCTGTTCCGGCAACTGTGATGTTGGGGATCAAGCGAAATATTTTTCCTTTGTAGACGTCTAAGGTTATCTTCCGGACTCAACTCCGCAATTTTTACTTTAAAAATAAACTTAACAGGGAGCCTTGGCGCTCACCATGCCGATAATAGGGGTCATAGTTTTGTTGTAAGCATGACGCATGGCGCTGGTCCTGTGTTTGTTTCTTTTTTGTCCCAAACTAACCAACTAGCTCAAACTAGAGTTCATGAACATCGGTTTGCGGGAAAGAGGTTCATCCAGGAGGTTTAAGTTTTTTTGTTTAAGTTCTGTTTTTCTGGGAGCTTGAGATTTGTTTTTGAGGAAAGGAAATGACGCAGTATCTGTCTGACATCTCGGCGGACACCTGAACCGCGCCGTAAATGGAGAAACTCAGAAATTCGCCCGATACTGGGGATCGAGAATTTATGTGTCATCTACGTGCAAAAACGACGGCCATTTTGTTATGCGGAACCGTCGGACCCGCGCTATGCAGATGAAAGGTGATGGAATCGTTGCGTTCCCACTAAATGGAGCGGGCCACGCACCTTGGCGACGAGCGATCGGAGGCGCTCGTACTCTTCGGGAAAGTCTGCACGCGAGTCCAGCTCCTGCAGGTCCAGGTAGGAGGCCAGCGACTGGACCATGTCAGCCGCCACGTCCATCAAGTCTGTCTCGATGCTCACCTGCACGTCGCACATAGGTGCTCTTCCGCAGGCCAATAGCGGTACGGCGTGCCCGACTGGGCTGCCACATCTCCCACGGCGGCGTGTGCACACCTTATAAAAGGATTACGCCCGAAACCCAATGAGCATTACAAATCCCTTGGACGTTCTTGGGATGTTTAGGATGTCCCTCCTCTTGGACGTCTTCCCCTGCGGGCGTTCCTTCCTTGAACGTACTGCGGATGTTCATGAAGTCCCATGAACGTCCCGAGGACGTCCAAGAAAGTTTTAATGCCGATTGGGAAGGCCAGCTGTTCAAAAAAAAAACTATTTAGCGTGGTTAGTCGAAATGCGAATTAGGTGCGCTCGCACTTTGGTTTCGGTTCGGGGCTCAGTTTAAAGGGCAATGCGATAGCTGCGTGTTCTGGATCCATTACAGACGGATGGAAGTTGATGCAGACGACGACATCCAAAGCAAAGCGTGAGAGACTAGCAGTTAAACACGCGGAATGTTCGGCTATAGAGATGGACGTAATGGTCTAACGCAGTGGCCAGCGACGCTGGTCTGTTCGAGCCGCCATGTGTTCGAAACCCACTCGCGGTGATAGTGTTTTGCCATAAACTGTTTTAGATAGTTGGCCATAAAGCCTGCTGGCAGATTGCCCACAGCCTGATAGGCAGGTGGGCCACCTGCCAGAGGCTTCGAACAGACAAACATCGGTGAAATATAAGATTGGGGTGTTAGTGCTAGCGCACTAACAACTCGCTGACTGCATAGCTGTATACATGTACACTCGAAACTCGTTATAGCGAAACGGTTTATAATGGCTTAATGGATATAACGAAGGAATGACGATTCCCCTAGGAAGCTCTCTCGACGCGGACTATAACGAAGCTACGGCTATGACGAAGTAATCGCCGGGCCCATTAAACTTCGTTACAACGGGTTCAACCGCAGTAAAGATTCCGCACATAAGTATAGTAAAGCTTACACGGAGTTAAGCAGAGGTAACCTGAACAGAGATGATGAGCTACTACGCACCTCTCCGTTGTCCAGCACGCCGATGGTGATCGGCCTGCACTGCTGGCGCAGCGCGAGGAAGCTCACCCGGAACGCTTCCTGCTGGTGCATGTCCTCCGGAAGCAGGAAGTTCTTGTTCACCCACGACGCCACCTGTGCGCACGAGGACCTAGGATGACTTGCTCTCAACGCATAGCCGTCCCAGAATTCAATGGACATTAAAACTGCTTTGAACGTTCTGCGGACGTTCAGGACGTTCGCAGGATGTCCAAGGGAGTTCCAGGGTCCGCTGGGAACTTGCGTTCGCAAGTGTAGAGCGGTGGCTCACTGTGCTCATGGGGTTCGCCTGCTTAGCACGAGGACGCGGGATCGAATCCCGGCCGTGACGATCGTCTCCATTTCGACAGATAGGATACGAAATGAGAAACCCAATGGACATTGGCGTCTCTCATAGACTGAGTCGCTTTGGGACGTTAAACCCTCATAAACCAAACAAATGGACATTGAAACTCCCTTGAACGTACTGCGGACATCTAGGACGTCCACAGGAGGTCCAAGGAAGTTTTAATTCCAAATGGGAAGCGCCAGAGTTGCGCGTACGATGTCGGTGCACGTTAAAGAACCCCAATAGGTCCAAATCAATCCAAAGTCCTAATGGCTTCTTTTGCTCCCTCTTCAAGCTCATCCCTCCGGATGCGGTTGAGGTGTCTATGAGAGTGGGACATTTACTGCACTTTTCATTTCCTCGTGCAACTTTTTGCCTTTTTCATTAGCTGCCACGCGCTCGCGAGCCAACCACTAGAGTCAGGAAGCCGACACCTCCAGTTCGCCTTCAGCAGGTTGTGAGACGTAGCTAGCAAAGAGTTCGTCCATGCCGCGACGCAACAGCTTTTGTTCTCCTGTGAACGTTCCATCCATTTATCATGTCACATTGTGGTAGCTGGAAGCAGCACGGACAGCGTTGTAAACAACGAGTTGGCAACTGTTTCTGCGTTGCGTCTGGGAAGCACGGTTATGCGGGATGTATATATAGAACCGGCGGTGATGTACTCCAAAACTGTGTGGCTTTGGCTGTAAATAACGCGTAACAAGCTACAGCGTCGCAGTGACGTGCCTCTCTTTCGCTTTTTTTGTGTGCCTGAAGTAAACAATTAAAGGCGTGCGCTGATTTCAGTGATAACGAGCAGTAAAGCGGACAGCGTGAGTGTAAAATAATAGCTCCTGGTGCTCGAATGCAGGAGGATTGCACGAACTTATTTCTACCTGGTTTCCAGCGCTTTATCTTTCGTACACCTTGAATACTCCTCATAAGCATATGCAGCATTAGCGAATGATTTTTTTTCTCCTATAGTGCATGCTCTTGAACAGCGTTGAACAGAACTTACAAAGAACTTGAACGAAACTTGAATAGATATAGAGTTGACGGTGAAATTAGGGCCAAAGTGCGAGAAGTGCCGTTGTGGAGGGATGTGGATTAATTTAGACAAGTCCGGGGTTCCAACGCATAGCACAGAGGTGTATTTGGGTTTCGCTTCAATCGAAGCTAAATGCTGTCGCCAAGGCCTGGATTTAGCTACCTTTATAGGTTTAGCATCCGAACACACATACTGAGCCACCGCGGCAGGCCATACCGATGTTCACCTGAATTCAGGGGTGGATTGACGGGCGGGGGGGGGGGGGGGGGGTGTTGGGGGGGGGGGGGGCAAGCGTGCTGAGTTCCATTTTCCCTGTTATAAAGCCGAAGAAATATATCGTTCAAATAGGACCTTCAACCGCCCGCTCCAAGAGCGACCGGCAAGTCCTCCCCTGACACAAAGCTACAAAGAGAAGAGCTTGTGGCACCCGCCGCAGCTCCATTTTTAAGCGCAATTTCCTCAAAACCAATTGTTTTTCTTCTCACCATCTATTTATTTCGAGAATTGAACCAATCACAGCGTCAGATCGGTTTTGATGCCAGTGCCTTTTGGGGTACTTCATAGCTGGTACGATCAAGGAACTCCGTATATAAAGTTCACACACAGTTAAGCTCCGTCATGATCACAATCAGACCCCTTACATCCTTTGTAGGGCAAATTGTTTCACCCACTGACCCCCATCTGACGTTGTCTTAGGGTTTAACCTGCGGCTAGAAAGACTTGCCGCAGGTTAAGCCTGAACTTTGGGAAAAGCCTAAATAAAAACAAAAAAAATCACATGGACACCACTATGTGTTGGCGCGCAGTTGTTGATGTATTTACCGGAAGTGACGTCACGTTCCTTCAGCCGATGGGAATTATCCGCTCTGGTGACGTCATTTCCCTCCAACCAATGGGAATGCTCCGGTCTGGTGATGCCACTTCCGTACAGCCAATGAGAATGCTCCGGGCTCGGGGCGTCACTTCCCTCCAGCCAAAGGGCGAATTTTATGACCGACGACGCATTTCGGCCTCATTAGGCCTAATGCTATCGCAACGATATCACTGCCAACGCCCAGAATTTGTTCGCGCGCGCAGTGACGACACGCGGAATGCACAGATCACGAGCACGCCTGTACAGTACAGTGTACAGGGCTAAGGACGTACCCTGTACGGCCGCTCGTTGATGCGGAAGCGGACGCTGCCGGAAGGCCTGTCGCGCGGCTCTTCGGACAGCAGGTAGGCAGCGTAGCGGGGCAGCTGCCGGGATAGCTCGAACACGTGGAAGTGCTCGCTGCGGCGCCAAGAGGGAGAAGGAGGGAGAGGAGAAGGCGTGCGAGCTACAGTAGGCCGCGCGAGCCTCCTGCGGACACCCACGTCCAACATTCTTGGACAAAATTTTTTTAATATTGGAAAAGAAAAGAAAGGTACTGTTATGGAAACATTGCAGGTAACGATCCATTCTTACGATTAGTAGCAAATTAAAAAAAAAATCTGTTCGTTGCTCGCATCGCGTAGTTAAGTCTGCCATAGTAAACCAATGGGGAAAGCTTTTAACGGTGGCAAAAACGTTAATAGAAAAAAAAAAACTGCAAGGCAGCCGAGGGGAGATCGGCGGATGTATTGGTTTATTGGTTTATGGTGTTTAACGTCTCAAAGCGACTAAGGTTATGAGGGACCCCCGGATGTATTCACTGTTATAGTGAAATCTTACAATATATAAAAAAAATCGCATTAATAAATTCTTTTCCGTTCAAAAATGCTTTTGTCTAGAATTGGGTATGCGCATAGGCAGGTTCTGGAGCTACACAGTGTTAGGGAACGCGTCCCTGTTCCTTCTGGCCTCTTTGGGTGTCGCCAGGGTCTCTGGAGCCAAAACAAATACTGAATCCGCGTCTTTTATCCGTAAAAGGGAAATGAAGCGATAACTGTATCATCCTCAGGTCCGATGCATGGAGGAAAATGCCTGTCTGCTAGCCCCGAGGTTATTTAGTCACCCCTAAAATTCTGCCGTGGTGGCCGCGGGATTCCATTCCATGATCCCAATCGTGCCCGCAAGCAGAACGCCGTGGGGGTCGCGGATGATGCTCGGCAATAGAACGCCTTAGGCACTAATACAGTTGAGCCAGGTGGGTTGGTAGCCCTCCAGCAAGGGGATGGGGAGGTGTCGTGAAGAGGTATCTGGGTACTGAAACTCACTCGGAGGTCTTGTGGACGTCCAAGGTAGCGTCAGTGCCCATTGGGTGGTGCCTCTAAAGAGCAGCTGGCTTACTCACTGCTTATGAATTTGATTTCACCGTCACTTTTTAGTTCCGCTTCCGGATGGGTTTCTAGTGGGTGTAGGCCTTGTGAAGGGTGGGGGGGGGGGGGTAGGTGGGTTGATGCTGGGTGGCACTTCTGGAGGATGGGTTCTTCACTCGCTGAGGCTTCACACAAAGAACGTTTCTTGCCACGACATGGATAACGCTGTCATTATAGCCAAGTGCCACTCTGTCGGAGTGAAAAATGCCCCAACTTATGTGTATCTATGTTGTTCTCGTGCTCTGCTAGTATTCAATAAACTGCACTGATGTCCAATGGTGTGTCCTATGTGCATCGTTTTTATTGTCCCTAGTGCGGTTTGGCGCTAGTTACAGATAAATTGATAAAAGCTAGATAAATGGATTACCATTACACTGCAAAGCCCGAATAGGGAGGTCGCTTACTGGAACGAGAAAAGAATGATAATAGAAGGGGCAAATAATGATATTACAACAAGACAAATAGCAGACAGGCTCTTCGAATGATGGAAAGAAAAAAAATCGCACAGTACGGACGAACTGTCGCTGCACAATTCCTGTTATAGTCACCGATTTACCCACTTGTCAGCCCGTCACTATGGCCCCTAGGGACTATTTCTAGGGACTATAGCGACGGTATGCTACCTATAAATATTTCTAGCAACCACACCGTCGCCACGGGCCGAAGCTCCCCCTTGCTCGCCATTGGGGCCCTCTAAACGCACAGCACTCACTTATTGAACGTTTCCGGAGGTTGCCGTTACAATGCTTGCCAACGCACTAAAATGGCGGGCCGACTCGCCTGTCGCGGCGTCCCACGAGGACCTTGAGATGGAGGTCGACGGGCAGGTCCTTGGGTGGGCACAGCGGTAGGCTCACCTCGGAACGGACCGCATCGTCTTTGGGGTGGCTGCGTACGAGTACACATCATGTCCTCGTCCGAATGGCGTGCCGCCGATTTAGGGTACTGCTCAGTGTACACCATCTTGGCGCCAGGCATTACGGCGCGCCGAGGAATTTCGGCGCCAAAATGCTTATATGCCAAGAACTCTGCGTGCGCTGCCTTAGTGCGGGTCTGAGTTGGTGAGTTACGATTGATAGGTGACACACTGAGAAGAGAAAACGACGTTCACTTTCTTCAACGTTGACGGCGCTGAATGGCAAAGATAAGCTTTCTCTATTTTCTTCATTAAGCCAACAGATTAGGTATTGCAGCACACGGCTGTCATAGGATGATCACAGGAAATTGTCTCTCAGGAACACATTTACTTAGAAGGGCTGTGATCTTTATATGAATGGAAGCGAGTTTTACGCTTCGAAAAAAAAAAAGAAACACTCGCTTATTCTGCAGATCGTCGACTCGAAAAACAGCTTCGTTGTATTAATTCAGTATCGCGCGGACGCGTCGGCGCTGGAGAAACCTTACGAAAAACACCAGGCATAAATTGTAATCATAACCAGAAATTATAAGCGTAAGAGATTGCCGTGCAGAAACGCTCTATGCTCATTAGATCTCTGTGAAGAAACAGACAAGCAATTTAATGAGACTCGAACGCATCTGCCGTCTCCTGCAGTCTGCGGCAAATTGCCATGGGGTTTAACAGCATTACACTCGCCTCTCATGAGAAGACGTTCGTATAAAGCCACCTTAAACGCGTCAACTAATGCTGGTATCGCTCATCGAATCGCTCTGTGCCATACTGCTGTAGAAAGGAAGCGGCGGGGGGGGGGGGGGGGGGTTGAAGCGGGATTTGCAATACCCTGACAGCCGCCGCTCTTTGCTGGCTGTCCGCCAAACGCCAGCGCTGTGCTCACACCGAGCGAGCGCTGAACGGCTGGACATTAAGGTCGTCTTCCGGAGGGATCTGTGCGTCACGGCAGTTAACGATCTCCAACTTGCACATTAAAGGCAGACACTGAAGTACGTAGAGTGGTCACTCAAAAAGAAATAAAAATATTGCCCAGACTGCACCGCGTATGGCACAGGGCTACATTGAATAACAGGATAGGGTTTGAGGAACAGCGGCAGCGTTTCGATCGAGGCGGAACGCCAAAGGCGCCCCGTGTCCCTGCTTGTAACACTAGGTATAACGGGCTTCGGTACTGAAAAAGAAATGGTTTGGGGTTACGGGTGTTTGACGTCAGAAAGCGACTCAGGCTAAGGGGACGCCGTAGTGAAGGGCTCCGGAAATTTCGACCATCTGGGGTTCTTTAACGTGCACTGACATCGCACAGTACACGGGCCTCTAGAATTTAGCCTCCATCGGAATTATACTGCCGCGGCCGGGATCGAACCCGCGTCTTTGGGGTCAGCAGCCGAACGCTATGACCACCGAGTAAGTTGAGGCAACTAAATGAATAATTGCCTCTCCCGCACCACTACTGTATCGCGGGTGTAATCCCAATGGTAACATAAAAGATATGTGGCAATAGGGTAATTGAAATTTTGCCACACGAGGGTGGAGAGAAATCACTAAGGGAATGCTACTAGAGCGATCCACAGCCGGGGTAGCGGACCCGGGGAGACTCCCCTGATCTTCCCTGGGATGTAGCGGAATGGGTTGGATGAATGGGTTATGAGAATTGGGATGGGAATGGCGACAGCGGATATTTTATTCAGATCCTTCGATTGTCTCGACTCCATTACTGGCCTGTCTGGCCAGTACAGGGAGGGCGCCGAGATTGCCCAATGGTGCGGCCCCCGCTCACGGGATGCCTGACCACCCACCAAAAGCAAAGGGCTCCGACAGCCGGAGACAGGAGAACCTACGACGGGGTTAGCTACCTGGGGCCCCTCTACGACACCTGGTTCCACAGTCCGTGCCGACCGCAGACCAGGTTGTCGGTTATTCCGACTCACAGGGGTTGTTTCGGACCGCCCAGCTACTGGTCGTCGAGTGCTTTTCACGGTTTTTCAGCACCGCCAATGACACTGTGATCCGTACAGATGTTAGATTGGTCTAAAGAAAAACAATTGCCCTGAAAGAAAAACAATTGACACAACGGGCTTGTGATCTGTACAATGCGAACTTCGATGTCAAAATTGTCAACTAATATATTTAAAAAAAAAATCGAGAGGCCCGCACAGAGGCGAAGAACCTCTCCGCCAACGTATTTTTTTTTTACGAGGTCCGCACACTGAACTTTTTTTTTTTTTTACCGATAGATAGAACCTGTTAACAAAAAGTTTTTCTATTTATTACTTAACAAAGCAAACAGAAAACAGCACGTATTGTTTCTGTAACAGAGTACAACAGGCGACAGCCTCCGCAGAAGTTTTCCGAGGTTCAGTTTTTCGCGAATCGCTTCTCGAAGAGGCGATAGCGCGCCGAAGTGTTTAGGCAGTCACACACAAAAGCAGTACTCCACGAAAGCAGCATGTCGAAAGATAACCTTGAATCTTGCCTTCGAGCCTTGCCGTTCCATTCTTCAGCTTCCCTTATCTCTTTATGCGCTCCTTAGGTCGTCTGGCTATCGCCCCCCTTCCTTTACGCCGGAATTGCTGGCGTCATCCGGTCCTCAGAGCAACCGCTCAGTCACATTACGCATCTGATCCGTACCTCCTTCTGTCCACCCTTCGGCGGCGCCAGGCCCGCGTTTCGCGCCAGGGTTTCTTCCTTTCCTCCTCACCCTTCGCCCCCCCCCTCTTATTCCCCCTTGCCCGACCCTTCCCTCCCGCGCGGGCTCTCAGTGCGCCTCTCAGAAAGGCAATTGCTTTCACGCTGTTGGTGGCTGCGCAGTGTTTGTGTGTTTCTGGCACTTCAAGGCGAATCATGGCTCGTGACGCGGACGCTTTCGCCGACGTGCGCTACCACAGGCTGCAACAGTGGCGGAGGTGAGTTATTTTCGCTACAGGTGGCGCGCCGTCCGCGAAAACCTCTTCGTTATTTCGAGCAGTGCGCACTTCCATGTACTGCTGGGGCGCCGGTGAAAAGTGCGAGGAAAGTTTGCCAAGGCCTGCGTTTGGCAACATCGCCGGGCCAGGAGTGGAGCGCTAAAATAAGCAAGATGTCTTAGCACTGACCTAATAGCGAAATGCAGAGAAGAGAACAGACGAGAAAGTCGAGCGCACGTGTGTCGTGTAACGAGACCACCGACACCCCGGCTGCTTTGTGCTCGACACGCGAGGCCTGTGCGCAACCGTCAGCGTTGCTCTCTACCTGCTGCAGCGGCGGTAGCGATTCGTCGACGACACGTGACACCGCCTGACGGGTGACGAAGGGAAAGCGCGCCGCGCACGTGTACTTTTTGTCGCGCGGCCAGCTGCTGGCGTGTGTGCGTGCGTTGCGTCGCCGCTAGATGGCGCTACGTGTACAAGCCTCGCTTCAACCAAGCGCTCTCTTCGCCTGCGTTGTCATGCGTCGATGAAATTCAGTCGGATAAAAATCGAGAAAAAGAGCCGCTTTTCCCCGTCGAAGGACCCCCCTTTCGTGCCAATGGCTTAGGCTGAATCATGAATCTGCTAGCGTGAGCATTGTGAGTATGCAGGGAAGGAACTACCCCCGACAATGCAGGGAGGTGACTGTCCCCTGTTCACCTGCCACTCCCTGCATTATTACGCTAGCAGGTTCATGAGAATCTGCCGGCGCCATTGGTTGGAAGGGGGTCCTTTGACGGGTGGTGGTGGTGGTTATTTTTTTATTAAAATAATAGTAAAAAGGAAGGAAAATATTTTTTCTACGCCCGCCTTCTGCCATCGATGCTGAAGCACCTGAGCTGGGGCAGCGGAAATAAAGGATAGCAGGCAGAATGGAGAAATGAAATGAAAGAGGTGAGGGGACAGGAAGAGAGGATAGGGGGAGAAGTAATATGTACAAACTATTTACTCCATAAGAAATGTGTCCAGGTTGTGCGCGTGATTGTTCATGTTGGAGGAATTAAAACGCGCACAGCATTGTGTTGGCTACAACTGGAGTTGGGCGTCTAGTTGTTAATTGTTCAAGGTAGAACTCGCGGAGCATTCGGTCACTGCGTGTAACTACCTGGCGGAGAACAGACGGGACGTCAAGCCCGTGTGTTCGAGGAATGCACAGATTCTCACCAAGGTTCGCTCACGAGTGCGCGCACTGCCCTGCGGCCACAATAGCGTCTTGAGGAAGTCTGGTAGTATGCCCAGCATCGGCGAACGCGGCACAGTGAAGGAGCAGGTGCTCTAGTGTTTCCACTGCACCACATCCGTCACACACATCACTCGTCGCGATTCCGTGACGCTCCCGTCGTTCCCCGGGCCACACAGCCAATGCGTGCGCGGAGGATCATTACACGTTGCGACCGTGTAAGTGCACGATAGCCGGTGATACTGTTTGACGGGGAAAATTCGCTTTGTTTTATTTGTATCCGACTGGACATTCAAAGAGATAGTCCACGGAGAAAAGCAGCATACAGGTTAATCGTAATGCGAGCAGATCCTAACACAAAAGCATCTGTTAAAGCGATGGTACCAGAAATATGCAAATCGCAACAAGAACGTGTAACACAAAACAAAGTAGTGATCAGGTACAGCATGCACGAGCGTTTCTGTCATTTACGTCAGTCACTGCAGCGACCGAGGCAAGTAACGTGACGCTGAGGGGCGGGGCCTTATAGGCAAAGAAATAAGGAATCCTTTTTCGTCTGTTTACGCGTCTTTGCTCCTTTTCCTCTCGAAATCAGAGCAGCTAGCTGCCGGTACACGCCGCTCTATCTGTACCGCGCTGTCAGCAGCCGAATGTTTTGCTACGGCCACGCCGGTCACACGTGAGCCGAGGACGCGGGCCGGGAGAGGCCTATTAACGGCAACATACGAAGGGCGCGTGGCGCGCGGATTCAGCGCTCGCATCATGCCGTTCTTTCGCCTCTGCAGCAGATTTGGGTTGGAAAACGTTTATTATCGGCTTGAGTTATAAATGGGTTTGTTGATCTTGTTAGGTGGCCGTCAGTGGAGACTGGCGGCGACCTCTTCGGCTCTCGTCACCACCTGTACTTGGGTTTCCAGGTCGGAGCTGAGCAACAAGGTCTCCCACGGGCCCAGGAGCGCGAGCCTCCTGAGCGATATTGGTAGAGGATCTCTCGGACAGTCCCAGAAGATGTGGTCTACGGTGCCTATGCCGCCGCATTTGCTGCACTCCAGCTTAAATCTATTCGGGTACACATGGCTTAGGACAGCTGGATTAGGGAGAGTTTTTGTTCGAAGTTGTCTCCACGGTACCTCCTGTTCTTTGTTTAGGCTTTTATGCGGAGCAGGGAAGGTTAGCCTTTCTAGCCTGTAATGCTTAGTAATCTCATGGCAGGTATTAAGGCCGTCTCTCGTCATGTCGACGTCCGAGTTAGCGTCCACAGCTCGGCCGATAGATCCTCGAGATCGTGGGCTGCCTCGTTCCCCGGGCTTGAGGAGTGAGCCGGTACCCAAACCAATTCCACGTCTGTCCTGTCTTTCGGGTAATTCCTGATGATTCCCAAGGAGATGGGAGATATTCTGCCCTGGGCGAAATTGCCAATGGCTGCTTTTGCATCGCTGACAATCACTTCTGCTCGCGGGTTTGTCAACGCCAAGGCGATTGCCGCTTCTTCGGCTATTTCTGAAGAGTTGGTGCGTACTGTCGCGTTCGCTATGAGTTGGCCTTCCTCGGTCACCGCGGCTATCGTGAATGCTTTCTCGGGTGTTGGGTAAGCTGCCGCGTCTACGTAGACTGCGTCCTGTCGGAACTCAAGTTTCTTAGCTAGGGCTTTTGCTCTGGCCTTGCGTCTTCCTTCGTGATGGACGGGGTGCATATTTTTCGGTAATGGTTTTACCGTGATTGTCCTTCGGAGGATGGACGGGATTTTTCGAGTATCCACGTTGAGCGGTTCCGCGTTTGTTCCGAGCCTTTCTAGGATTGCTCTACCCGCATTGGTTCTAGTGAGCCCGAGCTCTTGCATTCTACGATGGGCCTCAGTCAATTCGTCTAGCGTGTTGTGTAGGCCGAGTTGCAGTAACTTCTCAGTGGAGGTGTTGACTGGTAGACCTAGGGCTGCCTTGTAGGCCTGCCTGATGAGACCTTCAATTTTGAGTTTCTCAGCGTTGTATAACATGTAGAGATGTATAAAGGGAGATTTGTATAACGGGAGAGATGCACAGTTCAACCTCGTTATAACGAAGTTGACGGGGCCCGGCGATTACTTCGTTATAGGCGCAGCTTCGTTATAGCCCGTGTTGACCGAGCTTCCAAGGGGAATCGTCCTTCCTTCGTTATATCCGTTACTTCGTTACAATGAGATTCGTCACGCCTTGAAGAGTACTAAATCGGACCAGTTGGTGTCGCATACTTCATGGGATAAGGAGGCCAACATACAGGAGAAATTGGATATTGGTTTTTAGGGAAAGGATATGGCGCAGTATCTGTCTCATATCGGCAGACACCTGAACCGCACCATAAGGGAAGGGATAAAGGAGGCAATGAAAGAAGAAAGGAAGGAAGAGGTGCCACAGTGGAGGGTTCCGGAATAATTTCGACCACCTGGGGATCTTTAACGTGCACTGACTTCGCACAGCGCACGGGCGCCTTAGCGTTTCGCCTCCATCGAAATGCGGCCGCCGCGGTCGGGTTCGAAGCCGGGAACTCCTGATCAGTAGCCGAGCTCTCTAACCACTGAGCCACCGCGGCTGGTACACACTGGTGCAGACCAATTGTAAAGTCATACTGAATACGATACTCGTAACGAAGACATGCAGTTACGGTCTCCTATTTATTCCTTATAATTTCCCTCTTCTTCCTGCATGCAGCCGCCGTGGTGGCTGAGTGGTTATGGCGCTCGGCTGCTGGCCCGGAAGACGCGGGTTCGATCCCGGCCGCGGCGGTCGAATATCGATGGAGGCGGAATTCTAGAGGCCCGTGTGGTGTGCGATGTCAGTGCACGATAGAGAACCCCAGGTGGTCGAAATTTCCGGAGCCCTCAACTACGGCGTCTCTCATAGCTGGAGTCGCTTTGGGACGTTAAACCCCCATAAACCAAACCTAAACCAGTCTTTTTCCTGCATGCCGGTTAAGGTTAAAAGACCTATGACACTTTGATGATGTTTGATTATGAATCCGGGAGCGCCACTTCTTTATCCAGCGACAAACAGATGTACTGCGCTCGCAGACTTGGCAGCCATCTTGCTGATTCGGAACAAGCGTCTGGCGGCGCTAAACGAATCAGCAACTTTTTCGCGGGGCATACTCACTAGACGAGGCTCTCGCCGTCGAAGATGCCCTCGGCGAAGAGGATCACAGCCCGGATGACGGTCTCGTTGTTGGTTTCCAAGGCCAATTCCACGTGCGGCTGCGTCGCATGACATCACGCTCGCTTGTACTTACCACTGCACCCTAGACCCAAATACACCTATATGGGTGTAAAAAGGGAGTAAACTAAAGGGTGTGCGCTAGGGGAGAGTTTTACTTCCTTTTTACTCCATTTGTTTAGAGTGTGTGGCGACTGGGAGGATGGGAGAGAGGCCTTCCTAACACTGCTGATTGTATGGAGGAGCACAGATGGCGTGCAAAAAAAAAAAGGGGGTACTAAAACTAGCGACGCGCCAAGCTGCTGGAAATGCGAGTACGGGCGTACATACTTGCGTTTTAGTCCCACATAGGCGTATTCGTGTTTGTGGGGTATGACGCCATTTCCGGCTGGTTGCATAATGGGATGTTGCGCGCTAGCAACAGTGCGCGAGCAACTCGGCTGCACATCCACGGTCTCCGACGGTCAAGCCATTTTCCACACGCTCGCTGGCCGCGCACCCCTACAAAAAATGGTCTATAGACTTCTTATAGACTCTATTGCCTTCCTATAGACATTTATTTTTGTCTATTGATAGTCTACAGACTGTCTATAGACAAAAGTCTACTAAAAGTGTATGGCCATAGATTGTCTATAGACTGTCGGTAGGATTTATATTGACCCCCTATAAAAATGGTCTATAGACTTCTTATAGACTCTATTGCCTTCCTATAGACATTTATTTTTGTCTATTGATAGTCTACAGACTGTCTATAGACAAAAGTCTACTAAAAGTGTATGGCCATAAATCTATAGATTGTCTATAGACTGTCGGTAGGATTTATATTGACCATAGACTTTTCTCTAGGATTTGCATATAGAAAGTTTATAGACTTTACAGACAGAAGTCTATGGACAGCCTATAGACTATCTAAAGAAGTTTTTGTAGGGGTGGAGCCTGAAGAGCTCGGCCGCGCCTCCGTGACGCCCTCCGCGATAAATTCATTCGCCCCAGTCCGCAGAGAAGTACAGTTCTTGACCTCACGAATTTGGCAGCGACTGCCGTAGCAATGAGCCCTTTTGAGTTTCTTTTTCAAAGAGCGTTGGCCTATGGCCGCAGAAGTGCGACCCCAATAGCAGCACCTCTTCTATTTTATGACGCTGCCAAAACAATATAATCTGAGATGATGCAGCAATCGTAGCCAACCAGTCTCAAGAGCAGACGACGCTTCGTAGGATCCCTCATTTAGAATCCGCCGCAGTTATGTGGCAAGACCTGGAAACTTTCGCTTTTTGTATCATTGCTTCTGGGCGTGGAGACGAGCTGGGGTTGCCAGAATTGAAGGCGAGGAAATAAGCTTTCCGCCGAGTCTAACACACCGCCGATTGGGCGAGGCGCCGAAAATATACCGAGGTGCAAAGAAACGCAGATTTTTCTACCCTTTGCAGGTAAGAAACATGCACCACCGCGGTTGATAAAACAATTTCATCGGAATTTTTTTCCGGTAGGCTTTCGCAAACAAACTTCGTGACAGCATAGAAAACTAGTCATACGAACAGATACTTAGACATCTAAGAAGGGAAAAAAAGAACAATTTTTGTACGACAGCATAATCTTACCGGTACTCACCTACTGGGCAGAAACGTGGAGGCTAACGAAGAGTTCAGCTTAAGTTAAGGACAAAGCAGCGAGCCATGGAAAGAAAAATGATAGGTGTAACGTTAAGAGACCGGAAGCGGGCAGAGTGGGTGAGGGAACAAACACGAGTTAATGACATCCTAGTAGAAATCAAGAGGAAGAAATGGGCTTGGGCAGGGCATGTGATGCGAAGGCAAGATAACCGCTGGTCCTTATGAGGGTAACGGAGTGGATTCCAAGAGAAAGTAAGCGTAGCAGGGGGCGGCAGAAGGTTAGGTGGGTGGATGAGATTAAGAAGTTTGCAGGCAAAGGGTGGATGCAGCTGGCAAAGGATAGGGTTAATTGGAGAGACATGGGAGAGGCCTTTGCCCTGCAGTGGGTGTAGTAAGGCTGATGATGATGATGATGATGTTGATGATTTAAAATCCGTGTCCTCTCTTACGTAGAAACAAGTTACATGGGAAGGTATAAGTGAAATCAATAACATTACCTGGCCAACCGTGGCTTGTCGGCTTGCAAAATGTTAAAGATTTCATTTTGTTTGTAGACTTGGACACGAAACAAAAAAGAACGAAAAGGAGAAAAAAAAGCGTGGTAGATCCGCGTAAACTATTGAAAAGTTAATTTAAGATGATTGAAACCGAAACAATGCAGCGATGAAGCAAACAGAAACCCAATTCACAACGCCCACGTTTCTACACGGAGCTCGTGAAAAGTTGGGGCCAGGCAGCACTGTTCCTCGAGTGCTTTGTCCAATCGCATCGCTTGACAGGGTGCTTAATAATAATAATTGGTTTTTGGGGAAAGGAAATGGTGCAGTATCTGTCTCATATATCGTTGGACACCTGAACCGCGCCGTAAGGGAAGGGATAAAGGAGGGAGTGAAAGAAGAAAGGAAGAATTAGGTACCGTAGTGGAGGGCTCCGGAATAATTTCGACCACCTGGGGATCTTTAACGTGCACTGACATCGCACAGCACACGGGCGCCTTAGCGTTTTTCCTCCATAAAAACGCAGCCGCCGCGGTCGGGTTCGAACCCGGGAACTCCGGATCAGTAGTCGAGCTTCCAGCTCCGGTTTAACTCCGGCTCACGGGAGAGCTGTGAAGCTTAGTTTCTGGCCAGGCTTAAAAGTCTGTGTAGGCCCCAGGAACAGTGCATATGCTGGGATTCTTTGTTTGTATACATACATCACTATTGTAATACTAATTGGTGTAGCTGATGTCGAATAAGGAGATATTCACTGGTGCTCACCGGGACGCCGTCCGAGCCCGAGTTGATGGCAAGGAGCGTCTTCAGCTGTGTGTTGGCCTGCGCAGTATGAAGCGGTCGCCTTTGTTAAATCGGAATGCATAGCCAACTGACATTTTTGACAAATAATTTTTAAAATGAGTTATGAAATATTCATCGGAAATGGGAGCTTCATATCAGTCACAGTTATCGGCCGAATACTACTGCGTGGAATCCTACTTTACTACTGCGTGCAATACATCAGGATATTCCTGAATGCAGCGGGTTATCTTTTTCATATTTTCTGTGTGTTTCTACAACGGGACCTCCATTTTTCGTTTTCTGTTTCTTGCTCGGCACTTTCTTTCTCCAAACTCACGTGGATGACACTATGACATATCCTTCTTGTATAGTGTGCACTTATGCCAATATTGCATGCTACACTACAAATAGCGATATATATATATATATATATATATATATATATATATATATATATATATATATATATATATATATATATATATATATATATATATATATATATATCGAAAAAGGCTGGTCCTCCAGCCGGAACGTCGTGAATTAAATCCTGTATGTTTCTTCAAATTTTGGTGATTTTATATTATATTGACCAAATCAGCTGCCAGAAATCACTTTTAATATATATATATATATATATATATATATATATATATATATATATATATATATATATATATATATATATATATATATATATATATATGTGTGTGTAAGTAATAAACGCTTATTAAAGACAGGGGTACTCTTGTATGCCAACCTACGTCCACGATTGTAGTGGTACGGATGCACAGACGGACAAAATGTGCGACTACGAGATAACACATTCCTTATATTAAAACAAACACTAATATTCTTAAACAATTAACCAGAACACAGCTGATTCATAAAGTGCGGCGAACGCTGAGCAAGCTTTCGGTAGAGTGAACCATCGCGCAAAGAGCACTTGTTTTGACTTATTTCTGTAAACACTGCAGGTAGATCGTATTCTCTGGAACACATTTTTGCGGTTTGGCAGCGAAAGCTACGAGTGAGCTCAAGGGGGCGGCACCTCGGCTTTTGTGGTGGAACGATGAAGCTATCGCTAAGTAGCAGCGGATAACGTGTGATTGCAGCAGGTGTAACGTGTGTTACTCCAATAATTTAGCTGTTATAAGGTGCAAATGCTGACCATGCATGAGTAGTAGTAGGACAGCGGAACGGATGCATGGCACCAGATTTGCAAAAAAATGGGTACGGATTTAAAGAAAAAATCCACGAAAAAATTACCATGATAAGAGTTTAAAGAAAAAAAAAACACTGTGAAGGGAGGGAGTTTTCGCAGTTCTCAGAGCCGTTTTTTTTTTCATGCTTGTTCACGATTACACGGGTCCACACTCCAAATCTGACGGGAGTAAAAGGGGTATACAGGGATCAGTCCTTTTTGGACTGAGTTGCTACAGCCATTAGTCCCTCGAGCAATAAATATTACTTTGTTACAAAATTGCTGTAAGAGTCACAGTTACTCTCTTTACGGACTGACGGCTGTTATGGAGGAATACGTGTCACGGATATAGTCCCGTTTTACTCTTCTTTTTTTTAATGAAGAGCGCACGAGCTTTTCGATCATAAAAAAGGCGCCCGTCTGGGTGGTTCATTTTTAAAAATAATTTCGCGCGCACAGCTGAAGGGCTGCGGGTAATTTTGCCCATCCGCGCCGCCGCGGTGGCTCAGTGGTTATGGTGCTCGGCTCCTGACCCGAAAGACGCGGCTTCGATACCGGCCGTGGCGGTCGAATTTCGATGGAGGCGAAATTCTGGAGGCCCGTGTACTGTGCGATGTCAGTGCACGTGAAAGAACCCCAGGTGGTCGAAATTTCCGGAGCCCTCCAATACGGCGTCCCTCATAGCCTGAGTCGCTTTGGGACGTTAAACCCCCATAAACATAAACTAAGTTTGCCCATCCGAGCTGCTTTAACGAGCGTGAGTAAAACAGCTCTTGAGTGATGCCAGAACACTTGTTCCTTACGCGTTATAATCGCGGCGTTTTGCGAGCGTTGCTTGCACCGCATGTATTTGCGGTGACAAAAACCGCTGGTATGAGCCGCTTGAGACGCTTATCGCGGACACTGGCGAGCTTTATCTGACAACGCCGTTGCTCGCACATGGCGTGTGTGCTGAGAGGAGTGCGCTTCATTGTACGCTGAATGTGCAACGAAGTCTGTGTCCGGCTGCAGGTCTAAGTGCTTCGAAGCGGCCGCTTTGTGCTTGGTACAAAAAAAGAAAGAAGTCTTGTTGCCGGAGAGAGGGGCTGCTTGTTCTAAATCGATGTTGTTTCTTGTGGTAATCTTGTATTTGCTGCATAGTGTTATTTTGTTAACCCAGTCAAAAAGTACGACAAAGCTAGTCCCAAAATACAACAGAACATTCTTGCGTCCTGTTGTTACGACAAAATTTTCTGTAGTATTGCGAATATGTCTGTTGTCACCAGAAATGGCTTTGTCGTACGACAGGAGACTACACTGTAATACAGAAAATCCTGTTGTCAGTACAAGGAGTTGATGTCAGGTGCCAAAGTACTACAGAAAATCTGTTTTAACGACAGAAAATTTCCTGTTGTGTTTTTTCGACTTTGGCAATTATTATTATTATTATTATTATTATTATTATTATTATTATTATTATTATTATTATTTTATGCCCTGTGTGTGCGAGCGTGAATGTAAATAACGAGCTCTCGGCGTCCTCGCATGCGCGGACGTTTTAAATAGAATAACTAACTATAGCAGTTACTTTAGCGGCACTAATTAGTTTGATGCGAATAGGAAGATTAATGTGATCGCAGCTGGTGCATGCAGAGTTAATTATAGGTCAATGGAAGAGGCCTTTGTACTGCATCGGGCGTAATCAGGTTGATGGCGATGACGATGAATTGCTTTGCTAACTCGGATTTATTGTTTGTAACTCAAGCCTCTGCTCACTCAACCATCTTTCTTACTCCAAAAACCAGAACAACACAATTTTGTTGTGGGCGAGTCGCTCACCACTCACGTTAAAATTTAGTTCAGTTTTCGTTGATTACTCTGTCCACAGCATTTACACCTTTCTTTTCCTTCTTTCACCTTCTCTTTCATTCTTTCCTTCAAGGCGCGGTTCAGGTGCCCACGGAGAGTGAGACAGTTGCTGCGCCTTTCCTCTCCTGATAACTGATTATTATTTATGGCTTTAAATCAGAATACACACAGGCATACATCCATACTTGTTATAACGAAGTTGACGGGGTGCGGCGATTACTTCGTTATATCCGTAGCTTTGTTATATCCCGTGTTGACCACACACACACACACACACACACACACACACACACACACACACACACACACACACACACACACACACACACACACACACACACACACACACACACACACACACACACACACACACACACACACACACACACACACACACACACACACACACACACACACACACACACACACACACACACACACACACACACACACACACACACACACACACACACACACACACACACACACACACACACACACACACACACACACACACACACACACACACACACACACACACACACACATATATATATATATATATATATATATATATATATATAGCAGACAAGGTAAAGGAAATGAGGGGCTCGTTTGATAAACATATTAAGGAAGCAAACAGTCACCGAAACCAAGGGGCATAGGGGAATGTTTTTAATCCTTTTTTTGTAGTGCCAATCAATCGGTTTAAAGAAAATTACTTATAAAGCAGCAGAAAAAACAACCATGCCGCCGGTGGGATCCGAACCCACGACCTCCGAATATCGCGTCCGGTGCTCTTACCAACTGAGCTACGGTGACGGCTGTACAATCTGCTGCTTTCGTGGGTATTTATGTGTACTGCATGTAAGCGAACCTTGAGTGTTCACCAGCGCCACCCTCGTCCATAGCGGTGGACATAGCACGTCCTGTAATACCGCGAGTGTGACGTAGAACGTCATCTAACGGCGAGGACGGAAACTGTGCGAGAGCCCTCTTATGCTACCTATGGCAACAAGATTGCCAGAACCGAGACCCCCGTTAAGCTATTAGCAGACAAGGTAAAGGAAATGAGGGGCTCGTTTGATAAACATGTTAAGGAAGCAAACAGTCACCGAAACTAAGGGCCATAGGGGAATGTTTTTAATCTTTTTTCGTAGTGCCAATCAATCGGTTTAAAGAAAATTACTTATAAAGCAGCAGAAAAAACAACCATGCCGCCGGTGGGATCCGAACCCACGACCTCCGAATATCGCGTCCGGTGCTCTTCGTGGGTTTGGATCCCACCGGCGGCATGGTTGTTTTTTCTGCTGCTTTATAAGTAATTTTCTTTAAACCGATTGATTGGCACTAAAAAAAAGATTAAAAACATTCCCCTATGCCCCTTGGTTTCGGTGACTGTTTGCTTCCTTAATATATATATATATATATATATATATATATATATATATATATATATATATATATATATATATATATATATATATATATATATATATATATATATATGCACGTGTAATACATGCGCCAACAAGTTCTCGCGCCGTGGATGCGCAGAGGAGACATGGGCCCTCACACTAAGCAATGCAGACTTAGCACCCATATGCGAACAGCACAGCGTACTAGACAATTTCAGGTTGCACGCCTTGGCTGCGAGACAACTGGTCTTTCTGCTGTGGCGTCCATGTACCGCAAAAATTGTGCTCGCGCCTGTACATGCTTATACACACGGTAGGTGTGCACAAGCGTGTCTTGGTGACACACGGTATAGCGGATGGCGCGCTCTCACCGGTATGGAGCCGTAGCGTTGGTCTGTGGCTGTTCCAGCCGCCGCCGGCCCCTTGGCGTTGGCCTCGTAGTTCCGCATCTCCATCAGCAGCATCTGCGCATGCGCGTTTGCTCAGTGAACATCAGTCCTGCAGCGACGTTAGCGTCACAGCCTGTGTCACATTGCATGAATTGTGACTGTGCTACGATATCGGTACTCTGTGTAGATGACATGTGGGGTTCAACGTATCGAAGTTACACGTGGGCTATGAGGAACGCCGTATAGTGGAGGGCTCCGGATTAATTTCGACCAGCGGGGGGTTATTCAATAATAATAATAATAATAATAATAATAATAATAATAATAATAATAATAATAATAATAATAATAATAATTGGTTCTTGGGGAAAGGAAATGGCGCAGTATCTGTCTCATATATCGTTGGACACCTGAACCGCGCCCTAAGGGAAGGGATAAAGGGGGGAGTGAAAGAAGAAAGGAAAAATGAGGTGCCGCAGTGGAGGGCTCCGGAATAATTTCCACCACCTGGGGATCTTTAACGTGCACTGACGTCGCACAGCACACGGGCGCCTTAGCGTTTTTCCTCCATAAAAACGCAGCCGCCGCGGGGGGTTATTCAACGAGCTCTAGCACAGCACATCACACGAGGGTCTTTTGCATTTCGCTTCCATCGAATGCGGTGATATAATTGGTTTTTGGGGAAAGGAAATGGCGCAGTATCTGTCTCATATATCGTTGGACACCTGAACCGCGCCGTAAGGGAAGGGATAAAGGAGGGAGTGAAAGAAGGGAAGAAAGAGGTGCCGTAGTGGAGGGCTCCGGAATCATTTCGACCACCTGGGGATCTTTAACGTGCACTTACATCGCACAGCACACGGGCGTCTTAGCGTTTTTCCTCCATAAAAACGCAGCCGCGAAATCGCGTCAGGATTTAAACTCGAGACCCTGTACTTGGTAGCCGATCGCCAAAGGCGCTGAGTCACCGCGGCAATTTGCTGACGATGCTATCGTGAAATGTTAGGCAAGGTTAGCGGCACTACTGACACTGTAAGCATAAGATTTCAACAGTGTAGCATACGAACTTCGGACCAACAAAAGCGTTAAATGGTAACGACGTTAGTGTCAGGTTTTGATAGCGTTAGCAAAAACACCTTAGCTGGAAAGACGACGTGGCCACGTTGAAGGACTTCCTCTACGCGCGGGAATTTCACACTCGCCTGCTTCTTGTGGCTGAGCTCCCGCACGGTGTCCTGTTCGAACGTGGCGTCTGCCAACTGCTGCCGCAGTTCGGTGGTCGTCGGAAGGTAGCCCCGGACTGCGGGAACAAGATACACGTGCGGGACGTTCAACTTGCTGCCCTGGAAGTTCTTTGGTCATTCCGGTTTCGAGACCTCCCACTGAACCCGAGCATTAAACCCGCAAACTGGTCATGGGTAATAGCCAGGTTTTGTGTGCCAGTTTTTTTTTGAACTAGTAGAATTAAACAAATCCGATGCTGCCCTCCCCACGCTGCAGCGGAAGAAACGTCTATGTGACCACCTTTACAACTTTTTCTAGACAGTCTATAGACTGTCCATAGACCTCTGTTTATAAAGTCTATAGACTGTCTACAGACAAATTCTAGAGAACAGTCTATAGGCAATACAAATGCTGTAGACATTCTATCGACAATCTCTAGACATATGGCCGTACACTTTTAGTATAATTTTGTCTGTAGACAGTCTATAGACTATGAATAGACAAAAATATTTATAGGAAGGCAATAGAGTCTATAAGAAGGCTATAGCCTGTCTAAAGACCATTTTTATAAGGGCAAGGGGATAGTGCTAACCAACTGAAATGCCATCTCGGTAAATGGTTATCATTGTCCGCAGACACGTTGGCCAGCACCGTTTTGTTTGCCAAAGGAGGAAACGAGATTAAAAAGTACCGTCTTTAACGAGCATTGAAACACGCTTCACGCTGCTTGATGTGCAGCAGTGATGTTTGCCAGTTTTAGTTTCATGGCAATAGCGCGGTCTTCATGAGAGAAGGGAACGGCGACCACTGAAACAAAAAAATCTATGTTGCCAGAATAGTACCCCATCAATTTGGCGCTCACGAGTAAGAGATGTTGACAGTCAAGAAGCGTTGCTGTAACGGCTGCCACCACCAGTGTTAGCGAAGATTCGAAGGGGAGCGCCTTGGAGTCTGGCTGATGCTTTTGCTCTGGAGTCAACATATAAATTCCGTTTCATCATCGTCATCAGTCTGACGGCGCCCACTGCAGGACAAAGGCCTCTCCCACATCTTTCCAATTAACAGTATCTTCTGATTACGTAAAATTCTATCTACGATGGGACGTACCTTCTCCGTTGACAGAACACACGATGAGCTCCTCGCGGCCGTCGTGGCAATAATCGGCCTGCACGATTCCCGCCACGCTGTGAGCGAAGCTGTCACGGAACACCACCTCGCCCGTCAGCAGGTTTCGGGCGTCCACCTGCATGGGTGCGGTGAAGGTCGGGTCGGCTGTGGCTTTATATTCGGCACGCAAAAGATGCACGAGGGGAATCATTATAACCAGGCTGCAGTAGAAGTACTCCGATGGCGATGGGTGAGAGACTGGTTCGCCGCAGAGATAAAACAACTGTACTTCTCACGCTGCTCTAGGGGGAGGTACTACACAACACAACACGACATAGCGCTGTACAACACAACACAACACAGCGCAACATAACATATAACAACACAGCACTTTAATAATAATAATAATAATTGGTTTTTGGGGAAAGGAAATGGCGCAGTATCTGTCTCGTATATCGTTGGACACTTGAACTGCGCCTTAAGGGAAGGATAAAGGAGGGAGTGAAAGAAGAAAGAGGTGCCGTAGTGGAGGGCTCCGGAATAATTTCGACCGCCTGGGGATCTTTAACGTGCGCTGACATCGCACAGCACACAGGCGCCTTAGCGTTTTGTCTGCATAAAACGCAGCCGCCGCGGTCGGGTTCGAACCCGGGAACTCCGAATCAGTGGCCGAGCGCCCTAACCACTGAGCCACCGCGGCGGGTTGCCGAGAACGTTCCCGGGGTTGAATATGCGCATGCAGAATCCGCGGCAGCTTGAGCAATGTTCGTGCACGCTGCTAATGATCACATAATGATTCTTGCGAAAGTAAGGACGAAGAACATGAAAGAACAGCACAACACAACGCAACATAATTCATCACGAAACAAAACAACAAAAACAACACAATACAACACAATACAACACGACACGACACAACATGACACGACACGACTCAACAGAATAAGCTTTACTGCGCTCAAAGAAAACAAGCACACGAGTCGGGCCCCTCAAAATCTCAAAGGGCTCGGCTGGCAGTGCCTACCAGTCAGTAGAGAGAAAAATGCACAGGCACTGTAATCCGAAATGGAATTAAAGCGAAGAAAATAAGATCAAATCAGTAACCGCTCGAAAGATCTTAATTAAGCCAAGTATAAAGTGACACAGCTATGCCATACGTCTTCCCTATCCGTCCTCATTTTACACGCTAACCTCCTGGTCTTCCCGTAATACTGTCATTCGCCGGCATGTGGATGCGAGGGCTCTTGGCTACAGCATACCCCACCGACCGCGGTGGTATTTAAACCGAAGAAATTTGCATATGCATCCTGCTGTGAAACAGACTGTGATTCACTCGGGGGAAGCGTGGGGGAGGTGCTCAGTTCGAGAAGAACAATAGGATACGCTAGAAAAGTGTACTTAAAAATCGTAGAAACAAACGAACGGCCAGACATACGAGAAGACGATCCTGGAGCAAGCATTTATCATGTGACCTGACCTGTGAAACCTTACCACAGTGTACTGGGACGGGAAAGCCAGACCGTAGGCGATCTCTGCTCTAACATGTGCTTAAGGTGTGAGATGCCTAATCAACACATCATCCTGTGGCGTACGTGTGGTGCCTGCTACAGCAGAAGCAGTGACATAAAAGGCGAATGTCCAGACCCCGTAGAGAATCTGCTACGGGTCCAATTGGACTTCTTTTTGGAAATGTGGCGGAGAGTTTGAAGGATGCTTCACTCCCGCCACCGGTTGGCGTGGTATTGCACTAACCTCCGGGATCGGCCTTGTCTTTAGCGCGTCTTTACTATCCTGTCTTTCTATCCCATCTTTCAACTCTCCTACTATCTGCACGTGGTAGCGATTGTGGCTCGGCTTGAGCCAGTGAGCAGGCCTGTGCACTTTCCTTTTCTTTCTTCCTGGCAGCAACAGACAGACAAACAGACATAAAGGACCCGCCGCGGTGGCTCAGTGGTTAGGGCGCTCGACTACTGATCCGGAGTTTCCGGGTTCGAACCCGACCGCGGCGGCTGCGTTTTTATGGAGGAAAATCGCTAAGGCGCCCGTGTGCTGTGCGATGTCAGTGCACGTTAAAGATCCCCAGGTGGTCGAAATTATTCCGGAGCCCTCCACTACGGCACCTCTTCCTTTCTTCTTTCACTCCCTCCTTTATCCCTTCCCTTACGGCGCGGTTCATGTGTCCAACGATATATGAGACAGATACTGTGCCATTTCCTTTCCCCAAAAACCAATTATTAACAGACATAAAGGGTCCCTTGCTCGCACTGCCATTATCGGTGGCGTACTTCTGCGCGCGAGTTGTCTCCCTGCTGGGATGATATGGAATTACCAGCCCGTTTGTTTTTAAACCAGACTTGGTGCAACGCCTGAACGACTGTTACCAGCAATAGAGGAACGGGCGGATGTGAGCCGTACCTTTCCGTTGCTCCAACCCGTGATGAGCTCTGGCTGTCCGTCGCCATCGATGTCGTACCCGTGTAAGCACACGGCGTGGTTCTTGGACTGCGCACCAAAGCACCAATCTGCTCGAGCAGAGCAGAGGAGAACGCTGTGCAGGCAGGAACTCTAGTCTTGGCGACTCGCTCAGAGAGGCGTTCCCGTAGAGATGTATGTCATAGCAACAGCACAAACGGGACGAGGCGTCGAATAGCTGTGATGCGCCCTCTCTTTGGTTGATCAATAAGTGCAGTTGTAACAACTTAGTGAGAAAAAAGCCTGTCGGACATCCCCGGAAATAAATTAGTTTTTATGAAAGCAAAGAGTCAGTAAATGTCCTCGCTTCTCGGTGGACACCTTATTTGCGCCGTAGCGGAATTAGTGGTTTGTGAAAAAAAACGAAATGGCGCAGTATCTGTCTCATATATCGTTGGACACCTGAACCACGCCGCAAGGGAAGGGAGAAAGGTGGGAGTGAAAGAAGTGAGAAAAGAGGTGCCGCAGTGGATGAGGAGGAGGAGGGGGAAAACTTTTAATCAGAAAACTATAATCACGTCCTCTTGAGTTCAGGTGTCCAGCGATATGTGAGACAGATACTGCGCCATTTCCTTTGCCCCAAAACCAATTATTATTATTAATATTATTGAGTGAAGCCCTCAGTCCAGGGCTCCATGTGCCACCGCTACCCTGCGTGCCCACTTAAGTCTGCTTAAGAGCGTAAATGCTTTCCCTTTCCTCTCTTTCTCCTTCCATATAATTTTTATTTTTTATTATTTGAAATTTTGTGTTGGCTTTGTTTTTATTTTATTTTATTTTATTTTAATTTCTTTTTTGTTGTATATTTATTTTTAGTTTCTTTTGTACCTTTATTTTATATTATCCTAAGTAAGCCTTCTTGCGCATTTACATCGTTCTTCATCGAATCAGTCACACAAAACCTGCTTCAAACACAGCTTTTATTTTCATTAACTCAATTTAATTCACTAATTAAAATTCATCAACCAAACTTTTCCCATTTCAAGATTTACTCACGCAGTACCCATTACAATCAAACTTTTGCGCATTTATCTCCACAGAACGAGATAATCGTGCGGGCAAAATTTGCGGACACTTTTAGCTGACGCGACATAACCATATAATGCTTTCGCATTTAAAATTTCGACCATTTGGAGATCTTTAACGGGCACTGACATCGCATAGCACACTTGCGTCTTTTGCGCTTCGCCTCCATACCCGCCGCGGTGGCTCAGTGGTTAGAGCGCTCGGCTACTGATCCGGAGTTCCCGGGCTCGAACCCGACCGCGGCGGCTTCGTTTTTATTGAGGCAAAACGCAAAGGGCACTCATGTGCTGTGCGATGTCAGTGCACGTTAAAGATCCCCAGGTGGTCGAAATTATTCCGGAGCCCTGCACTACGGCACCTCTTTCTTCTCTCACGCCCTGCTTTATCCCTTCCCTTACGGCGCGGTTCAGGTGTCCGCCGAGATGTGAGAGATATACTGCGTCATTTCCTTCCTCCAAAAACCGGTCTTCATTTTCATTCTCGCCTTGATCCTCCAGATGCGCTCGGTGCCCCGGTACACTCCGATGGTGCCGTTGGCGAGTGCGTAGGCGAAGCACTCCTGCGTTAGCGGGCACAGCGCTGTGATGGCCTCGGTCTCGGTGATCTCGGCCACGATGACGTCATCGCGAAACACCCGGATGTCGAAGTCCTCCGACCCCACCAGGAGCTGCGAAACACGCACACGACTTCGAATAGGCCATTTAATGGTGTTCACCAGGCACATAGCTTCCGCTCTCTCATTGGATCGGAAACGTGACAGATTTGCTCCGCTGGAATTATGCATTACAGTGCAGCATTCACGTGTTCGCAATAATATGATGTCTCCTTTTTATTTATAGCCTTGGTTCTCAAACTCTTCAGCGCATAATGCAGCGCAGAACAGCGCCTTCCCTGTCATTCCCTTAATTTTGCGGGACATCGTCAGCACATTGGAGGTTGCTGAGGCATTTACCGTTAACTGTTTCATAATAGGAAAAAGATTTTTGTCCGACTACCGGACATACTTTTCATAAAAGGAAAGGGTCTCTGTGCAGTCTTTGCTGATATGTGCTGACGTGCGCATGTATATAATATGTGCTTATGCATGCATGTATACATATGTGATGCTGCCTCTGTGTCGAAATAAGCGATTGTAGACTCGTCAAGCTCTCCAAGGACAGCTTTTTTTCTACAGTCCCTCATCTACTTTTTTTCGCCTACACGATGACAGATACACGAGTTAGTTCAATTCAGTATTTGCCTAACATCCCTACGTTTGGCTGTACCGTGACTTGGTTACAGAGCACTTGCCTGACGCCTGATGTTACCACCGCATCAAATGTTTTCGCGTGGTCCACGAAGGCAATGTATAGCTACTTTGTTTTCTGCGAATTTCTCTGTATTCTGAGCTGCGAATATGACGAATGTAGACCACCGTTTCGTAGTAGTTGTTGTTGTTAGCCTATCAAAAGATGGCACATACCCACACTGGGGGATCGGCCAAGAATCGGGTGGCTATTCACCTGAACGCAGTTAACGAAAAGGAAAAGCACGTGGGAGCGCAACACCGGTGAATTCTTCCTCATGAACAGAAAAGGGATGAGAGTTTTGATTTCAAAATTATAAGATTAATAATAAAGAGAGGGATTAAATAATAATTTTTAAGTCAAAATGTAATAATTGATAGAAAAGTTTGGAACACTTAGCAAGGCAGTCGGTGAGATTCTATCAGGAAATTTAGAACAGCGGTACAAACAGATCTGTGGCTGAACCCAAATGTGGTGGCGCCAAATGACAGCCAGAAAGGGCTGCTCAAACTAAGACCAAGATGCTGCAAGGGCTCCTCCAGCGACCTTTTTCTCAGAGAGTTGAATCGGCGACAATACAGCCAAAAATGTTCTATAGATTCAGGCTCACGGCAAAAATGCACAAAGGGGAGAGAGCGCCAAACCCGATTTGTGTAAATAGAAATTTAGAGGGGTGATGCGGCAGCGCAGCCTCGTCAGTGATACTTCAAGCTGCCGAGAGCAACAAATTTTCCTGTTCCAATAATATTTAAGGTCGTCTACATCGTTCTTTGAGTGACGTCATATCCGCTGAGAGGCAGAACACGCACCTCGTTGAGGCCGTCCTTGTTGTAGTCGTAGAGAGCAAGCGCCCTCACGTTGTCTCCGGTCACCTGCGGAAATGGAATAAGACACCACTGTCATGACACCTTTGCCGATGAGCAATTATGCAAAGCCCCCAGTCTCTTTAGGGCTGTTGTCCAGTGTGCCGCGATATGACCAGAAGGGCATGTACTAAACTATAACATAACTCCAACGTAACATAACTCTAACATAACGTAACATAACTATAACGTAACATACTAATTTTTAAACATAAATACGCCTATGGGGGAGTAAAAATTGTGGCTCCAATCCACGCTGTGAAGGTGGTTGGACAGCGAAGCTGTAAAACGGCACCCAAGTACCCTTTGCGACGTCACTTGAAAATTCACTCACGTGGCTGTACAAAGAGGCAAACCAGAGAAAAGAGAACTGTACTTATATTACCATTTATTACTTCACAGTGATATTCACGACTGCTTTATGATCAGTATGATATACGTACACTGAGACCTTCAGTTCTAAGTGTTGAGATATTCATTGCTAAGGTTAAATCAATGCATGAACCATGAATGGTGGTTGGCTGAGTTGCATTGTTGAGTGTTCTCATTGTTCATGCGCACCTTATCATCCATCATGGGCTTTTGATGCTTGTTTTGTGTTTTTTTTCTTAATGAAAACGTGTACTGAGCTGTATACTGTGTGCCTGATTTGAAAGGAGATTTACCCTTTATATATTGTGTTGAAATATATTTTCCAATTTATTTTTGTTTTTATTTTAATGCTATATAACCTATTCATTTTATTTTTATTATTTTGTTTCTTTTCGTTTTTTAGAGCATCGACCCAATGTTGGCTATGCATTGGAAAAGACCGGTCCTACAAGGGACCACCATTGGCCAATATATCCCCAATATTGGGCCGATGCCCTGTGCTGCTAGGGAAAAAACCTACGAATAGCAAATATTTTTAGCTGGCGTCAGTAAAATTGCGAAAACAGCTGTAGTGGGATACTGCTCGAGGAGAAAGAGGCATATTCCCCTCAAAGACACCTTCCAGACAATGGCGCCGAGCGGTTTTTATGAAGTAGCGGTTAATTCGTCGTTAATTCCTTGTCACGCTACCGTGACAAGAGATTAACCACGCATTAACTGCAATGGCCTCGCAATCCGTGGACACAATTAGCTGGTGGGCCCCGCTTTTGAGGGGCGTTCCCAGGCGAGAAAAACGATCTGTGTCAAAACAGGACAAAATGTTTTGTAGTTTTGTCCTAACGACAGATTTTTCTTCCGTTCTGTATTATTTGTCTGTAGTTTTTTCTTTAGCACTTTTCTGTAGTAGCTACATAAACTCTGTTGTGACTACAAAAATTTGTTGTTGCTACAAGCTTTTGGTCGAAAACATTGCGGAAAATCTGTTGGGGCGCTCGACTACTGATCCGGAGTTCCCGGGTTCGAACCCGACCGCGGAGGCTGCGTTTTTATGGAGGAAGAACGCTAAGGCGCCCGTGTGCTCTGCGATGTCAGTGCACGTTAAAGATCCCCAGGTGGTCGAAATTATTCCTGAGCCCTCCACTACGGCACCTCTTCTTCCTTTCTTTCCCTCCCTCCTTTATCCCTTCCCTTACGGCGCGGTTCAGGTGTCCAACGATATATGAGACAGATACTGCGCCATTTCCTTTCCCCAAAAACCAATTATTATTATTATGACAGGAACTTTTCTGTTGTATTTTTCGACTTGGTTTCGCCGCTTCGTTCTTGAGTTGTATTCGACTATATTCGATATGATACACCGATCGAGTGCAAACTAAGCCAAATTTCACCCGTGAGGAATGTAAAACTGTGCGTGAAACGGCGTCTGAAAGAACCCTTCATGGCAAATGCGGAAAATATCACTGCGACGTGCGATACTTGGATCGGTGAAAACGCCTGAAGACGTCGATGGGTGAGAAGCGTTGGGTGAGCTGTCGAGTGCGGCAGTTACAATCATCGCATCGACGGGAACGCCGAGTGCCGATTGTGTCACTTGATTGCTTACTTCGCGGTTACCTCGCGTGGGGTCGCAACTGCCACATCTGCCCGAAAGTTACTGTGAAGAAAAAAGGAACGCCGACCAAAAGGGAAGAAGCATCAGTCATCGCAAGAGAAAAGAATTGGCTGTCACGTCGATATCTGGAATCCCTGATAATTCAAACAACAGACAAAACCCTTAACCACAACGCAGGAAATCTCCCGCCTACATACGCAAGATGCTTGGGGCGATTACTGCGACGCACTTAAGCTTTGTGCTGTGGGCTTTCCGCCCAGTGATCAAGGCTTCCGTATGGAAGCCGAAACGTCTTCGTTTTAAACAACAACCTTTTGGTCGGCGTTCCTTTTTTCTTCATACATGAATCTTCTACCCGACCAGACGAGTTTTCGTCAGACTTTAATTTTCAAAGTTAGTGTGCCTTCTAAAGTCACAATGACTGTAAGCCGTACCGTCCAGAAGACGTCCTCCCCCTGGTGGTCGAACCCCTGTATGGAGCAGTTTCCGCCGACGAGCACCACGGGGTTCCTCAGGCTACCAAGGTAGCCAGTGGTCACGCTGTTAGCACCGTCCGCCACCTGCATCACGCCACTGACATGCAAGGAGAGCTACGCGGTTTCTGGACACCTTATCGCCATGTCGGTGCGTGGCGCGTTAAATAGGCTCGAAACCAGCTTTCACAAGACCGCACAGAGACACCTTCTGAACTCCGAAGCGCGCGAAGTGGTTCCACAAAGCGCCCGCTTGAAGAAACCCCGCAAAACGATGACAATTAAACTGTCACGCTTGGAGCCTGAATTGTGATAAGCGTGTTACAGCAGTGTTGCGGCGTGTTCCACGAACCTCTTCTAGTTACCATCGGTCTATCTGCTTCTACCTTCAGCTCGTCAATGCAGTGCTACTTTTTTGCACCTGGAATTAAGTTGCACTGCAGCCGAGGCTACCCTTGCAGAGAGGTCTGTTTCACACTGTAATGCGACAAATGCTTCTCCTTGCTCTGTCGGGATTGGTATGGACTGAGGTCCTGATTATTGCTGCGATATCATTAGAAGCCTCCTTGGGAGAGAGATATGCCGTCGGTCATGAAATTCGTGCATTGGCTGGAGTGGAGTGACTTCACCAGACCGGATAATCCTCATTGGCTGAAGAGAAGTACGTCACTTCCGGTAAAGGCATCAACAGCCTATAACGCTTTCGTACTGCCAACACAATGAAATGACTTGTCCTTGTGAATGTTTCCGCGCCCATGGCAGTTTGTCGCTGGGCGTCTAATCAATACGTCAGCACCCAAAGTAGCGACCCCGGGCGTGTCCTCGCAATAGGAAAATACGTATCGGGTTGGTGCATATCCCGTGGGGCACACCTCTCTGAAGAAAAGGTCACAGTTGTTCTCCACGTCGTAGGCGAGCAGCGAGGTCGGCGTGCCAACCAGCAGCACGTCCTCCTTGGCGCCCGGCTTGAGGCTGTCGGCTGCCACACAGCTCACCGTCTGGTTGACGTTGAGCAGGGACACGTCCCCGCTGGCTGCGCCCTCCCAGCGATCGCCATCGCGCTGCCGGGCCGCCCCTTGGTTGTTGTGCACGAGAACCTGCGTTACGCCGGTACACCTCTCACGACAGCGCCCTCTAGGGAAAAGGCCGCTCCCAAGGATTAGGTGGCCAGCCAAGGAGACCATATAGGCTTAGCCTAGCCAGCGTACTCTTAGCGAGTTATGAGCTTATTGAATTCAGTGCCTCCATGACATAGTGCTTGCAGCACAAAGCCTCATGAGAAACAGCCCTTATGTATGATCCAGACACATTGCCGGAGTCCTAATGCTAGCACGATAAAAAAAGTCTCCCGCCTATTAACGCGATAGCGTTAACGAGCTCGTGTCACAGAAAAGCCGGTGTCGTCGGAGTCGGCCTTTGGCCGTGAGTGAAAAATGCCGCATCTCGGTGGACACCTGAACCGCGCCGTAAGGGAAGGGATTTTAACGCGACAACATTAAGGATTGAAGGATGGTTTGATGGATTGATTGATAGGTTGAATGATTGATCGATTGATTGATTGATCGATCGACCGATTGATTGATCCATCGATCGATTTCTCCTTACGGCGCGATCCGGGTGTCCAGCGAGAAATGTGAGACAGGCGTCATTTCCTTTCCATAAAAGCAGTTGTTCATTCCATTTTCCTTCCCTTACGGCCCGGTTCGGGTGTCCGCCAAGATATAGGTGAGACAGGCGTCCTTTCCTTAAATTGTCCAACGGGCCACGCGTCGCGCCGAACGGGTGATGGCGTTCTACTCCTCGGCGACGCTGCGACACGACACGGTGTTGCGTCTCGCTCTTAAAGACGAAGCTTAAGCGTCCTACAATTTTAAATCAGTTATTCAGATATATGGGTGTGTCAACGAAGTAGAGAGGTAGTAGCCGAGCCCTCTTCATTCCTTAAAACCAATTTTTCGACAAAATGAACAAGCCAGTTGGGGGACAGTAGGCATGGCATAATATAATTTTGCGTTTGAAACACGTCCTTTTTTATGCCTTAGACTCTTCAATGAGTGTTCGATGTAAAAATTTGGCGCAAAAGCGGAGTGGAAGAAATATGAATTGAATATAGCGATGTGTTTTTACAAAACCGGATGTAGCAGCCCTAGTTCTGCAAATAAACCGGGTTCGATATAGCCCGTCCAGTACAGAAACATGAAAGTCCTTTTAAGTAAAAAAATGGCTCCAGTGCACTGTGTGGTAGCAGTCAATTACCTGTTGCAACTTAAAAATTCACACGGGTGAAACCAGACAGAAGTGAAATATACTTGAGAGCTGTATGCCTGATGGAGACATGCTGCTTGTATTCAGTTTTAACGTGATAGCGTTAATGAGCTCGTGTCGCAGAAAAGCCGGTGTCGTCGGCGTCGGCCGTGAGCGAAAAATCTCTCCTCCCCGTGAGCGGAAAAAAATTAATGCGGATCAGCTCAGCTACAGCTAATCCAGGATATACGAAGCGAAATATGTCGGCGTTCACTGTGTTGATTGGCGTTGGCGTTGACACTGTTAAAGGAAGGGCGCATAACTGGCTCCTTGGATATGCGGACGCCTCATTCGTGCTTTGATGCATGTGGGGCGGTGAGAGAGAGATGTGGCCTGAATGCATTAGCGCTGACAGCGTTGTGGCTGACATGCGGCACTGCAGCAATAGCTAGGCCGCAGCGTTCATTTGGTGGTCAATCTCTCGCGGTCAATCTCTCGCGATCAACTGCATGTCAATTCCCAGAGTGGCAGGGAGGGTGCGCTGCCTATCCAGTGTGCGCAACGCAATCAAGGCAGGCTTTTGCAGTTGGACACCAACGCCACGCCACGTACATGAAAGCGATATTGAGGTCTCCACTGACCCACGGAGCCGGTTGTGCACCTTTCCTTTCGTAAAAATGAACGGCCTTTGCAAAGTTGTCAACGCCAATGAAGTCTATGAACGCCGTCGGCTCACTTGTTTTGTTTGGTTTTTGAGGAAAGGAAATGGCACAGTAACCTTCTCACATGTCTCGGTGGACACCCGAACGGCGCCGTAAAGGAAAGGACAAAGGAGGGGGGGTAAAGAAGAGAGAACTGAAAATTGAAAGTTGGAATTTAAGGAAAGGCGCGGCGCTGCGGCGGAAAAACCTGTGGCTCGGTGCTACTAGTGGCGCATGCGCAGTAGTGACTATGGCGCGAGAGAGAGAGATCCGCGGCGAGGCGCGCATTGTGACGTCATGTGCCTCCTCGGAGCACCGCCACGGCGAAATCCCGGTTTCGCGGTCAGTAAAGCTTTCGCTTTAAAATCCCTCCTCCTCCTCCCCGCAATGCACCCCACTGCCCCAACAGATGGCGCGCGACGACAGCGCCTCCCGCTCGTCACGTTCGGGCGCAGTGGGGCCGTGCGGGCACGCAGGAATCACGCGATGAGAGGCGAACAATGCAGCGCGCATCCAAAGCGCGTTCACCACGAAGCTTGCGGCTTGCTGCCTGGTTGGTCGGCGCGGAAGCTATGCTGGAGTTCGTGGCATCGGGGTTGTCGAGAACGATGTGTTGACGAACTACGACTGCAACTTCAGTCCCGCGCGTTTCGGCAAGGCGCCTGGCAGCGCTTCTACGTGTTTTGGCGCTCCGCGCGTCCGTTTCACCGTACATAGCACAGCGATTTGTCTAACGGGCAAGGCGTCGCGTCGAACGGACGATGGCGTTCTGTGGACTCCCAACATGTCGCGTTTTACTCTTAAAGGCGAAGCCTAAGCGCCCTCCGGCTTTTTGTCTTTGTTCTGGTTTTTGGTAGAGTGGGTGAGGGAACAAACGCGGGTTAATAACAAATTGGTAAATTCGTTTTTGGGGAAAGGAAATGGCGCAGGATCTGTCTCACATCTCGGCGGACAACAGTACCGCGCCGTAAAGGAAGGGGTAAAGGATGGACTGAGAGAAGAAAGGTAGAAAGAGGTGTCGTAGTGGAAAGGCTCCGGAATAATTTCGACCACCTGGGGATCTTTAATGTGCACTGACATCGTACAGCACACGGGCGCCTATGCGGCCCCCGGCCCCCGTGGTCGGGTTCGAACCCGGGTATGGCAGATCAGTAGCCGAGCGCGCTAACCACTGAGCCACCGCGGCGGGTAAATGATATCCTAGCCCAAATAAAGTGAAAAAAAGGGATTTGGCAGGGCATGTAATGCGAAGACAAGGTAACCGTTGGTCCTTAAGGGTAACGGAGTGGATTCAAAGAGAAGGCAAGCGTGGCAGGGGGCGGCAGGAGGTTAGGTGTGCGGATGAGATTGAGAAGTTTGCAGGCAAAGGGTGGATGCAGCTGGCAAAGGACAGGGTTAATTGGAGAGACATGGGAGAGGCCTTTGCCCTGCAGTGGGTGTAGTAAGGCTTATGATAAATAATGTGCGTGTGTGTGTGTGTGTTTCTTAAATCTTGCTGTATACCATGCAGCCAAGTATTGACTGAAAGGACCGTGGGCCTAGTCAAGCCCATGCAGAGGCTTTTAACGGGAAAGCTTTACTGGCCGCAGGTTGAGCAGTTTCGCGCGATTCCCGGAGAGCCGTGCTGTGCATACGCAAGGAGTGAGGACACACGGCGCATTTCTCTTTCTCTCTCGCTCCCTAGTCACAATTGCGCACGCGCCACTAGTACCACTGAGCCACAGGTGTTCCGCCGCGGCGCAGCGCCGCGCCTTTCCTCAAAAAGCAACTTTCAATTTTCAGTTTAATCTTTCTTCTTTGACCTGCCGCGGTGGCTCAGTGGTTAGCGCGCTCGGCTACTGATCCGGAGTTCCCGGGCTCGAACCGGACCGCGGCGGCTGCGTTTCGATGGAGGCAAAACGCTAAGGCGCCCGTGTGCTGTGCGGTGTCAGTGCACGTTAAAAGATCCCCAGGTGGTCGAAATTATTCCGGAGCCCTCCACTACGAACCTCTTCCTTTCTTCTTTCACTCCCTCCTTTATCCCTTCCCTTACTTCGCGGTTCAGGTGTCCAACGATATATGAGACAGATAATGCGCCATTTCCTTTCCCCCGAAGCCAATTATTATTATTATATTCCCTCTCTCCTTTATTCCTTCCTTTAGGCGCGGTTCGGGTGTCCACCGAGACATGTGAGTCGGTTACTGTGCGCCCACCGCGCCATCTGGCATGACGTCACACCGCGTTCCTCGTCGTTGCGCTCGCCTCGCCAGCTGCTTCGCATGACTGATAACATGTCGGATTAAAAAGGAGACCTCGCGTGCGCCGCAACCACAGTTCTGTCGTCTTTAATACAACAACATAGTTAAACAACCAGACTAACCTGGACTTGCAATCAAGATTAACCAAGGCTAGCCATGTTGTGCCTTAGCTTTCGCTACGTATATCCTGACATAGCCGAGCTTAGCTACTGCCAATTTTCTTTCTTTCTCTGTCGCTCCCTAGTCACAACTGCGCATGCGCCACTAGTAGCACCGAGCCAATAATAATAATAATAATTGGTTTTGGGGGAAAGGAAATGGCGCAGTATCTGTCTCATATATCGTTGGACACCTGAACCGCGCCGTAAGGGAAGGGATAAAGGAGGGACTGAAAGCAGAAAGGAAGGAAGAGGTGCCGTAGTGGAGGGCTCCGGAGTAATTTCGACCACCTGGGGATCTTTAACGTGCACTGACATCTCACAGCACACGGGCGCCTTAGCGTTTTTCCTCCATAAAAACGCAGCCGCCGCGGTCGGGTTCGAACCCGGGAACTCCGGATCAGTAACCGAAGGAAGAATGTAAAGGGATTTGCGCGCACCTGACCACTGGCTCGAGATGAGTCACAATCGCTGCTACGTGCAGACAGAGGAAAGGAGAGAGAGGCGTCACAACAAACGCGCGTCCGCCAAAGCGGCGACGCCAGCTTGAAGGACAGAGCACCCACCACTTTGCGCACATGTGAGCAGTTTGTAGCGGTTAGGGTGTGAAGACTTTCCCATACTTAGCATTCGTAATACAATTTTACGGCAATGCAGCGAATGAAATGGCTGCTATTTGAAATTAAAACTCTCAAAATCAATCCAGCTACAACGATCACACTGTACTGCGTGCTCTGCAGCCTGGAAATATTTCAGCGAAACCACATATACTGTCGCGTTCACATTTAGCCTGGTTGACCAGATAGAGAGTGCCAACTCTTTCTTTTGATCACTGGTAACCATTTGGCCCTCCTAATGACATCTCATTGAAGTACAAGAAAACAAGGCGCACAGAACGAACTAAAAAAGTTGGGACGTTAAGAAAGAAAGGTTTGCGTGGTACACTGAAAATTCCTGTTCACTTCTAAGCTAAGTATAACCAAAGGGGGCAGAAGTTAAATACTGCCGCCACATTGGGGCAGTGGTGCCATCGCTCGGATTTCATATACGCCTCCATTGGTTAGGGGGGCGGGGGGAGATTGGGGCACGTAGCTTACTTGTCACGTGGCCTGAACTCTTTCCATTCATCTGTCACGTGACTTGATATGACGTCACATTACAGCATTGTCACGTGACTTGGTATGATGTCATTAAATCGTTCCACGTAACTTGGTATGACTTAACATTATATCGTCGTCACGTGACTTGCAGGATATATTACACCATTGTCACGTTACTTGGTATGACGCTGACTCGTGACATCACATGCTACCGTTTTCTGCGGACGGATATTTTGCGGACAAATAACCTTGAACTGAGCCATATAATGCTTTCTCATTAAAAAAAAAATCAGACGCAAAGCGGAGCACTATACTGGTGGGGCACTTGTAGATGGCGTAAGCTGCAATGGTTATGTCGCAACCACGGTGGTCGCAACCTAGTCTAAAGCACTGGTCTTGACATAGAGAGCCCGATGCGGGAGGTCACGCCAAGACGCACAGCCATGCGGTAAGCGACAGTTCCGTGTACAGAGATGCATGGTTTCGTACTAACCGGTTCGATTCCATTTGGGCAGGCCAACTTGAGCGATGATGCACAGACGGCGTATTGAGAGGCTCAGCGGACATCAACTATGGGCGGACAGGGCCAGCACTACGCCCTATCCGACTATCGATGTTGTCCCGTCATTCTCTCTACGCTGTCCGTATAGCATCATTACAGCCGACCTACCAAAATGGGAGTGACAGTTTGCTATATGCTTGGCACAATGTAATTTCGAAGCAGCCGCTCGGCCGAAAGCAGCGCGCAGTCAACCCCGAGTGCGAGACACTGAAAAGAGGAGTACACCTGTATACCTTGTCGGAAGCGGTGGCTGCGGTGAGGCACGGGTGTAGGCCATCGTACTTTCCGACGGCTACTCTTCGAGGCAGGATCTTGTGGTTCAGGTGGAAGGTGAACAGCGGCACCAGGTTGTCTTTGCCTTTGGACGTCATCCTGGCGCGCTCGGAAACGCCGGCCCACAGTGCTGCGGGACCACCGAATTGATCGCGCGTCGCCATGGAAATGCGTCCTCATCGATGCGACAACGGTCACGTACACACGGTCGCTCCCGCGGCTTGTCGATGAAACGGCTTCTCATTTGACCGTGCCGGTCGGTGAAAACGCAGCGTGCATACTTCCACAAGGTACCCTGTGGCTCGTTGTAACGTGTTGGTCTTTACCGCTGTCAGCGGTAGTTGTACTTCACGTACAGTGGACCCACAATGCCTGTCGTCAGCCCTGTATCCTGTACACTCCGAGACGCTTTGTACCCTCGTTGGCCAGACTGCAAATAGTGCGAGGAGTACGTGGTTATAGCGCGATTTGTACACCTGTGCGAAGTGCTTGGTGAGCCGTTCGTACATTGCAGTCGCGTACATCAAGTTTCCAGTCTTTGGGATATTTTGTGAGAAATTTTGTATATGTATGCGTGTAAATTATAACCATGGGTGTTCTGCGTTGCGTGCCTGGCTAATTGGGATTATTGAATCTGCGCAGACTGTTCAGGCGCATATATTTTCTTGTTGTGGAGAAAGGGTGACCAGCAGCTGATAGGGTTAAGCGATAAATGTGACATATACCTTGCGGGTTTCTGCGCGCATGCATGTCGCGGGCGCTCTTCGCAACAATGCTTTCCCGCCAACCAGATAGGCTGAGTCGGGCAGGTTCCATTTCAAAGTCGCTTTTGCGATAGAAGATCCTTTAAAGTATACATTTATACTATACGGTTTCCTCTACGAAGGTCTGTACTCACCCGAACACAAGCATTTGCGGCTTTCTTTCACCCCCGCCTTTATCCCTTCCCTCACGAAGCCGCCGCGGTGGTTCAGTGGTTACAGCGCTCGACTGCTGACCCAAACGCTTGAAGCTTTATTCACCTCCGCCTCAGGTTGGCTCGGTATTGCACTGCCTCCGGGATCGGCCTGGGGCATCATAGCGCGCGTCTTTTCTTTAACTGTTTTGCTTTCCTGTCTTTCGACTCTCCTATTTTCCGCACGTGGCTGCGACTGTGGCTCATCTTGAGCCAGTGGGTAGGCCTGTGCACTTTTCTTTTCATTCTTCCTGTCAGCAACAGCAGCAGCAGCTGACCCTAAAGACGCGGGTTCGATCCCGGCCGCGGTGGTCGAATTTCGATGGAGGCGAAATTCTAGTGGCCTGTGTACTGTCATTGCACGTTAAAGAACCTGAGGTGGTCGAGGTTTCCGAGCCCTTCACTACGGTGTCCCTCGTAGCCTGAGTCGCTTTGGGACGTTAAAACCCCATAAACCACACACCTTCCCTCACGACGCTGTTGGGACGTCCACCTATAGAAGTGAGCTACTACTGCGCTTTTTGTTTTCTCATAAATAAGATAATTTTTTCACTTTAGTTGAATTGTTGACACTATCCAGTAAGCTGTTTATTGGCTGAGTTACTTCTTTACAGTTTTATAAATAGACCACCAAAACATAAACTGAGGCTCAAAGTAATTGGATGTCTCTTTGACCTCGCTGTGTGCGGCTTTACGTGTTGGCAAGGAGGCAGGAAGCTGCAGCACGGGTTGTAAATACCTATGTGCATGTGAGCAAAAGCTGCGGGGTTTCCCGGCGGTAGCTCGAGTAACAACGTGATGTGTTTTTATTTCTATTGAAGTTTTATCGAGCGTCATTTTAAAATCTACCTTTCGTTTTATGATATGGTCTGCGCAAGCTGTTATTTTTGTCCGAATACATGCAGTTATCCGAGCTCACTTTTGTTGTATTCAGTGCTTGCAACTGGATGATGACCCTGTTTACTTTTCATTGGTCCTCTCAAAACATTAAAGAAAAAAACAACAAATGAAAAATAGAGGGAGCCCGGACCAGCAAAGCTTAGTCTCGCTCCTTCTGTAATTTATAAGACTATTAGGCACGACAGATTATCCATGTAGCCTTGAGACAGTTTCCGCCTTCAGTGGCGAGAGTCGTTGGAACGGTTCTTGAAATTCGTTTTTGTTAAGTACAGCTGCTTCATTGTGGCTCCAGGAGAGTGTCTGCTGAAGAAAGGCTCTTTTTCCCTCTGTTCCGCGGTAACCTTATTCATGCGCGAAACAGCATAGTGCCTGCTGTTAAGCGTTTGCAATCTTATACTATATCTATACCACTGCTGCTTAGGCGCTGGCTGCTAATAGAAACTGCTTAGGCCAGTATACTGCCCATATCAGGTGCCTTTCACGCTGCTTGAAAGTTTATGGCACAAAAGTAGCGTTTAAGGTCTTGTGGTCGGAGAGAGTCCTTTCGGGAAAGGGGCTTCTGGCGAGAGGGACATTGGGAAGCGTGCAACGCTTCGGGAGAAAAAAAAACGACTCCATGCGCATCCGTGCCGCTCTTACGTTTTACTGTTTTTAAGAAAATTCGGTTTCAACGCAGAGTTATACCGTGGAAACAAACGTGATATGTTCTGCGAATGGAGTAGTTTTGTTTCTCCCTGTTTCACAGAAAAATGATCATTGCTATGATGAGTTGCGTGGGTTATTGTCATTCTCAAACGTTAACTACGCTTTCCTACACTGCTTATACACATGGTCTCTAAATAAATGTGCTTTTGATATCTTCATAGCACAGGAAAACTGCTGTAACCACTGAGCGTATTGCTGTACTTAACGCACCAGTGCACTTGGGTCAACCTGAATCTGTACGCGCGAAGATCGTCTCTTGGCTTGAAGCGCCGATCGCTCTGATATTCACACCATTTGCATGTCTTTCGACTGACGACCAATGGCATCGACATGTCGCTGTGTGACAAACATGTCGGAGTAGGATTTATTACGGCCGCACACCACCCTTGTCCGTGGGAACACAAGCGGGTGATTCAGGTGCCGTCGCATTACGGTTGATGCTGGGATCCGTCTCTTGCACGTACCACGTAGTCGTACCATCGGCCCGTGCGACAGACGTAGCCGGGTCTACTTCGCGTCGGTCGTTCCGCCCTTCGTCACTGGGTGGGGCCACAGTGTCGCGGCGCCTGCGTACAGTCGTCGACCACAGCGCGAGAAGCAGTGTCAACGCGAGCGCCACTACCACGCACGTCCTGATGCCGAACGCTCTGGAGTCCTCGTTATCCAGGCTGGCTCCCAGCACCAGGCACACCAGCATTTCACCCATATGCTGCGTCGTGGTCCGTAGGGTGGGGATCTTACGCATGGCGTCCATCGGCGGCTCGAAGGGTAGCGCGCAGCTCAGCGAGCTTCCAAGGAGTCCCGCCGCCAGGAAGTGCAGGGCCCACAGTCCTGGCAGAGACGTTAGCAAGATGGCGCCCAGGACGGCGCCCGACTGGGCCACTACCAGAGGCCAGAAGGAAGACGCCCTCAAGACGCCCGCCATGGCGTTCACCACGAGACTGGAGCCGTAGAACAGTGACGTCACGAGCTTGGAATCTACCGTGCCGGTCTCGGAGAAGGTGGCTGAGAAGGCGCCGAGCAGCTGGCCCAGGGCGAGGTGCGAGCCCGAGGTGAGGAACAGCACCGACAGGCCCAGGGCCCTGATGAAGTACTCATGGCTCGGCTTGAGTTGGGCTCGCTGCGTCTGGGGTGCTGTTGTGCCTGTTTCGGCTAACTCCTCCAGGCGTTGCTGCTTGCGGCGGCAGCAAAAGGGTAGCAGTGAGGCTGCGACCAGCGATGCGGCCGACACCAGGTATGCGACTCCTGCATACCCTCCCAGTTGGATGATCACGATGACGAGCACAGGACAGGCGCAGGCACCCAGCAGGATGAGTAGGCGCAGTTTGTGAAGCGTCGTCTCGTCAGTCAGCTTCGCACCCGCTGCAATTCACGAAGAATGCAGAGTAGGGTCACCTTTGTTCGTCACTCTGGCACCGATCGGTGCACATAATTTGAACGTCTCGGCGGCCTCAGTCATACGCTAGAGACAAGTAAAAACAGTGCGCGTGAGAAATCTGCTCAGTTCTTTTCAATGTGGCCCACATGGAGTGTATAAGGGGAAAAGCCTCTTGGTAGGAGAAACTATTCTGGCTTTATGGATTCCTTTTCAAAATCTGGAACATGACCTGGAGATCAGATACGGCTAAAGATGCCTGCCCGGTATATGCAGAACGTTTCGCCTCATGAACGGGCGATGTTTTTCTTCTGAAAGACCTCAAGAGGAGACCTCGGTGCACTTCTCACAGTATCGGTAGTCTACCTGGCTGACACTCACAATCGGCGCAATAATAAAGCAGCAAGCGCACGTGTTCTTCCGTCTCTATGCCAACTATTGTGATGCTTATGTAAATATCAGCCTGTCTCAACCAACTTGTGAACCTGCACTCTTTGCAGTGGCCTAAGTAATTTCGAAAACAAGCTATTGCTTATATTTATCACAGTTCTCTCCACGTTGGCTAGCTGCCGCTTGCTTTGGCCGGCCATGAGGCAGAAGCAGCAAGAATCGGATATGGCGCGTACCTCTCTTGGCAGCACCCAACGCGATGCCGGTCGCTGTGAAGGCCAGTATGAGCACCGGCAGCCATCGGCACCAGGGTACGCCCACAGCGCCGGCGGCAGCCAGCACCAGCGAACCGCTCAGCACCGCCTCGCCGCTCCGGTGGCTCAACAGTTTCTCGCCTGTTCGAAAAGAGAACAGTGCCGCGGCGATTACGAAACAAGTACCGTAATTGTCAAATGCAGTTACGAAACAAGTACTGACGTACCGACGTCAAGCACAGAAGTAATGCAGCTTGCTTGAATTCCGGGTCTAGGAAAGCCTTATGTGAACTCAAGAAAGATGCGGCTTATTATGATTTAAGTGTTTTGTGCTTGTATACTGTACCCTGAGAAGAAGGCAGCCTGGCACTTGAAGTTGCGAATAATAATTGGTTTTTGTGGAAAGGAAATGGCGCAGTATCTGTCTCATATATCGTTGGACACCTGAACCGCGCCGTAAGGGAAGGGATAAAGGAGGGAGTGAAAGAAGAAAGGAAGAAGAGGCCGTAGTGGAGGGCTCCGGAATAATTTCGACCACCTGGGGATCTTTAACGTGCACCGACATCGCACAGCACACGTTAAAGATTCCCAGGTGGTCGAAATTATTCCGGAGCCCTCCACTACGTCACCTCTCTTCTTTCACTCCCTCCTTTATCCCTTCCCTTACGGCGCGGTTCAGGTGTCCGTCGATATATGAGACAGATACTGCGCCATTTCCTTTCCACAAAAACCAATTATTCGCAACTTCAAGTGCCAGGCTGCCTTCTTCCCAGGGTACAAAGGAGGTTTCACTACAATAGCACTACTGTCCACATTACGCAACAATGCCGGCGTGTGTCACGAAGTTCGCTCATTGGTCCAGAGAGGTCACGGGAGCTTGTGACGTCATCACAACTTGCCCGTTGGGGCCCGCCGGATTGTGAGCAACGTGCCCACCGTTGTAGGTGGGAAGTAAATTAGTGATTGACAGATAGAGCTTTCGTGACTGGGTGACGTCATCACAATCTGCAAGCGGAAGAAAGAAGATGCAGAAGCAAGAGATAATGGCGGGAAAATCCGATTAGAACCAGTTCTTGGCTTAGGCTACACCAGAGCATAGCAACAATCAGGATCTGTAATGCTATCGCATTCCACTCTTCACGTGCGTTGAGTGTGCGCCAAAATTTTACTCCGAGAGAACGTCGACATGTTTTGAGTGTTACCAGACCAAGAGAGGGGAGCTAGGTCTCGCGGCTCTTTATATGAATAATATGCGCAAAAGCATTTTGGCGCGAAAAGACGGACACACACACACACACACACACACACACACACACACACACACACACACACACACACACACACACACACACACACACACACACACACACACACACACACAACACACACACACACACACACACACACACACACACACACACACACACACACACACACACACACACACACGACAGGACTGGCGCAAACTTTCAACTGAGTTTATTGTTCGAAAAAGCCACTTTGTAACCACACTAGCCAAAGATAGAAGCAAATAGATAAAGAAAAAAGATAAAAAGGTGACCTAACAAAATACACGTCTTTTCTGGCGCATATCGTGCCACAACCATCTAGCTCAAACGAGTGTCTTGCTTTATATACAATTCGGTAGGTGGCGTAGTGAACGGCCGCAGTTGCTTGACGATCACTTGGAAATACGCTAAGCGCAGCCGAACATGGCATTAAGAAGCGTCAGTTCCCGAAGCTTTGTTAAGCTCGGTGAGGTATTCTAGACAGCAGCTACCTCCATCTCGCTACCGCAGCTATCTCATCCTTTTAGGACCCGGCAGAGAAAAGTCTGACCGGCACTGTTGCAGTGTAGTGTAGCGAGCGGCAAGCAAGAAAAGTTATCTCGTGCTTTGGGGAAGTAACGTGGACACTGTCCTTTCATCGCAGAAATGCATTCTAGAGCTTGTACATGCCGGGCTTTCGCGGACTCCCAGTTGGCGCCAGGAGTTTGTGGCACAATTTTTGTGTCCGCGTCACTGCGAAAACAATCCGAAGCGAAGAGAGAAACGACTTCGAATGAATATAGGGGCTTTTGTGGACGATAAGTGAAAATTAATTTCCGCAGCAATTGCACCCAGCGTTCAGCGTGCGTATCTGTAACCCAGCATACTAAGATATTTCATTGCTTCGCTTTCTCTCTCCAATGTGTAAGTTAAAGCTAGAGCCAATGATATAGTTCTCAGCTGAAAGGTTCTGGGTTTTGTACCTAAAAGGAGTTACGATAACTGGATACAACTCAAGAAGGAAGCGACAAATGTCTTTTAAAGGAGGCCTTCCAGTCGGTTCTCATGACGTCGCGGTTAATCCATGGTTAATTCCTTGTCGCATTAGCGTGACAATCAATCTTAGTTTGACTTAGGATTAACCGCGACGTCATGACAATCGGTCGGTACTATTGGCTGGAGGGCCTCCTTTGAGGGAGATTTGGCCCTTCGTTCTTCATTTGTATCTGACCGTACACCTTTCAAAACTGCTTAACTGTCATGTGCATGTCCCCAGGAACGAATTATTTCCCGTACACTGTCCACCTATGTTGACTGTTTCGAAGATTCAGTGTTTCTGTATCTGCACACTTCCACCGCAGCGGTGTCCTAGTGGTTTGAGCATTCGCCTCGCATGCGGGAGGTGCGGGGTTCGATCCCCAGTGCCGCCGGGTACCCACCGGTGACACAATGGGCACAACCTTTCCCCTGCCTGGTGAACGGCTTCATTAGGGTGAAATGCTTGGGAAATGGGTCTCTGACCCCGCCTTGTGCAATGAAAACGACCTTGTGCTATGGCGCTCTTTGGCCACAGTTGCCCATGCGCCATAAAAAATTCATCATCATACTCATTATCACTTCCACTGCACTTACAAAGAGGGGTACTTTCCAATAGCGATTTCTGAAAAGCCTGTAGCGGGACACACTCAGTTAGCGGTCTGTCCACTAATTGCATCCACTTGGCCTCAACGAGGGGCCCGCATTGGAAGCGAAGCGACAGCGGGCATCCGTATGCCAGTCATAGAGTAACGTCTTACCGATAAGGGACCCGAGCAGTTCCCCGGAGGAGCGTGCGCAAAGATGTACGACAGGCGGGAGTAGTTGGAGTGGGTTTGGTCGACCAGCTCCACCAGTGTAGGCGCCGGTAGGCAGAAGCACAGGCCCTGCAACCATGGAACCGTGATGCACCCCTTAGAAAAATGGTCTATAGACAGTCTGTGGACTTCTTATATACTCTATTGCCTTCCTATAGATATTTATTTTTGTCTATATTCATAGTCTATATAGTGCCTATAGACTAAAGTCTACTAAAAGTGTACGGCTATGAATCTGCATTTTGTCTATAGACTGTGTACAAAATTTGTATTGCCTATAAACTGTTCTCTAGGGTTTGTCTATGGAGAGTCTATAGACTTTATAGAAAGAAGTATATAGGCAGTCTATAGACTATAATCTTTTTTTTCTAAGGGGACGTACGCCTTGTTCTTGTGCTTGGTGTGTTGATCTGCTGGAAGCCAAATGAATGGCCTACCAGAGGTGCACGGTGCTGTTCCGCCGTTCCTGGATGGACTATTTCTGCTGCATTCTTCATGATTTTTACGATAAATTTAACTCTTCTGAAGGCATAAAGAGAGTGATAGCTGTGTTACACGGGCGTTTTCAATGACAGTTCAATTAACCGCCAGTTGAGGATTTCAAACTGCCGTTGAACTCAACTAGAATCGCCAGCTGTTATACGAGCACTTCGCGTTCAGTTCAGTTAGCACACTAACCACATTACCTCGTGTCTAGAGCGGAAGTGTAAATAAGAAAAAAAAACAGTCTGTGCATTTTTTTTCTTGTAAATGATCGCAGTGTATATATTCTTTACTATAGTGACAATTCTTTTCTTGCATTTTTTGCTTTGCGGTAGAAATTTTCGGGTGCGAAGCACACTGAGCCAAGACAATCCAGTAAGAGGGCAAGTTTTTCGGTCCGTAGGTCGCCATCTTGTCAGTTGGCCGTTCAACTGGGATCCCGATCTCAGTCGAACTCAACTGCCGTTGAGATTTCAACGGCAGTTAGCACTGCCGTGTAACACCGCTAAGTGTCGTTCAGTTCAACTGAGAGTCGACTGAACTGCCTTTGAAAACGCCCGTGTAACACGGGTATAAGGAAGGTTGAAAGGAGTAGGATATGGCTCCCGGTTTGCTGAGTTGCACAGCCGAATAGGGTATCGGTCAGGAAGGCAATAAACAGAAAGGACGGGGCTTTTTTATTCTGTGCACGATACAGTTGGGGTCAAAAGTCTCTGGACTACGCATTCCTCAAGCGAAGCCGATAGCTCTGTATTGGCCGGCGGCTGGAGACCGCACTTGTGGATGTGAAAATGAAAATTTTGTTATTTCATCTCCACAAGTGTGGTTGGTCACAGCTGCCGGCTAATAGCAGAGCTATGAGCTTCGTTTAAGAAACACGTGGTCCACAGACTTTTGTCCCCGACTGTACATTTTGTAATATACGGCACCACTCCCATCGGCTGAAGATTCTTGTCAGCCTGTCTGCACTGGTACCGCACCTTTCATTTATTCTGCCGGCGTTCATGAGAGTGAGCGCTGAGAAGCCGATTATGTAGGTTAACGTCACCGTTTCTTTCTTGAAGCACAAGTTTTACATTTGCTCAGAGGAGTTTTAATTTAGTCAAGGCCACATGGGTTGAAAGTATATATATATGGAGAATATGGAGTTAAGCATAAGACACACTGACAGCGCCGATCAAAAGCCTCGCGGTGCAACGTCCTGGAGCGAAAATATATTTACAAGCCCGGATTACGTAGAAACATTAAAGGAAGGAATGCACGTCTGCGAGTTATCGTCGCGATAGACAAGCTAACTTTTGTGCAGCTACACAGATAGCTCGCCATCGCCGATAACTCCCGTAATGTATTGCGACATATTCAAGGATTCCTCACGCGTTTGTCTCGCAGTATCGGTTCAGGATAACGCATTGTTCAAGATGCGCTGCAGGGCCACATTTCCGAACGTTACTGAAAAAAGAAAATGGTTGCCGAGCCTTCTTTCATCGAACTTGTACGCCCCAGTTATGCTTCGAGCTGTAGTCACGTGTACTGCAGCGCCCCCAAGGAGAAGACAACGGGTGTTTACGAACAAGCTCTGTTTGACAGGCTGTGTGCATAAGGTCGGGCATATTTTGTTAGCGGAACGTGAACAGTGCATTGTTACGCGATAGCGTATACAGCTCGTTCGACCGAAAGGCCGTCGGCGTATAGTCTGCCCGCGTGTTGGAAATAATCGGGGGCTGCGTAGAAAATCGTATCATATGATAATTTGACGCTAAGGCGCCCGTGTGCTGTGCGATCTCAGTGCACGTTAAAGATCCCCAGGTGGTCGAAATTATTCCGGAGCCCTCCACTACGGCACCTCCTTCTTCCCTTCTTCTTTCACTCCCTCCCTTGTCCCTTCCCTTACGGCGCGGTTCAGGTGTCCAACGATATATGAGACAGATACTGCGCCATTTCCTTTCCCCAAAAAACCAAAACCAATTATGATAATTTGTGGTTCTAGTGATTGATGATTGATTGGTGTATGATAGGCAATGACGACTTAATTAAATCACTAATTATTCTATTAATTAAAATAAACAAATCGGAAGGGGGTTTCAGAGGTGTCAAAATACACAGAAACTCGGAAAAGCCGATACTTGATGATGCTAATTGAGAAAACTTGGAGTGCATAATTTCGTTTGGTTTGGTTTATGGGGGTTTAACGTCCAAAGCGACTCAGGCTATGAGAGACGCCGTAGTGAAGGGCTCCGGAAATTTCGTCCACCTGGGGTTCTTTAACGTGCACTGACATTGCACAGTACAAGGGCCTCTAGAATTTCGCCTCCATCGAAATTCGACCGCCGCGGCCGGGATCGAACCAGCGTATTTTGGGCCAGCAGCCGAGCGCCATAACCACTCAGCCACCGCGGCGGCTGGAGTGCATAATTGATCAATTATTTGAAACAGTTGAAAAGTGCGTTAAAAGCTTGTGTCAGACTGCACAGAATGGAAAGGCTAACTCACTACGCTATCGCGTCATAACCTTAAGGCGGAGCTTAAGTGTCTTCTCTATTTTTTTTTGCTACCGGTGGTTTTAACTTTGCACAGCAATGCCACTAGTGGCAGATACGGTCGAGCGCCGGTTTTTTCCATGTAATGATTGCGTTCGCTGTGGATAAACAAGCGCAGGACGTTTTATTTTATATTCGCGTTCACCCTACGTCATAGACTTCGCAACCTGTGTATAGAGAAGTGAGGACGAGCCTTACACCTGTCTCCTGCTCGTTCTTCGGGTTATATGAGACTTATTCACTTACGGGTATTTCAGCCAACACTTTCAAAAATAGGCTTTTTGGGGTAAAATTATGGCTTTTGTGGCACAGTATTACCAGTGTTGGCGGACACCAGAAAACCGGTGAATCGTCTTAAGTAGTAAGCTG